>NC_133289.1:12678004-12729016 GCF_005239225.2 Populus alba | reverse complement strand
CCAAAATGACCACCAATGGGAGAGTGCATTGTTGTATTGAATTTCTTGATTTTTTAATTTTTAATTTTTAATAATAGTTGATTATGGAGAAGTTGATTCTTGAATGTAATGTGAAAGAAAAAACTAAGTTATTGGATTCTTGAATGGCTTTTAAGAAAATCATTATAAATATGTTGTAAAGCTTACTTATTTGTAAGTAGTAAAGGGAATCAAAGAAACTCTTCAAAAAAAAAAAAAAAACCAAGGGATTAATTTCAGCTAAGATGATTATGATAATTTGATGTGTTATTTTGTATATGATTGTATGATATTGTTTGTTGGGTTTGAAGTTGTATGTTTTGAAAGAATTGTGTAGGGTGTATTGAGAGATTTGGGGGTTAAGATGGTGATCCATTTTAGGTGAACCATGACTGCAAATCTAGCTATAATATGTGTGTTAATCGCTGATTCAACACTCTTATTAGGGGTGTTCACGGTTTAGTTCGGTTCGGTTCGGTTTATACTAAAAAAACCAACCGAACCGAATTATAGTAATTTTGTAAACATATTAACCGAACCGGACCGAAAATCGGCTCAAACCGAACCAGGCCCGGTTCGTTAAATCCGGTTTTTTTTTGGCAAAAAACCGGGAAACCTAATCCTATTTTTTTTTGGATTTTTTTAAAGCTTACATTAAATTGAGCTTTTACAGCTTTGAATTTACAGATTTTTGCCATAACTTAATGTAATGAAGAAGCCCATATATGATGAAAAAATGTCGTGCCAACTTGAGAATTACAAAACTATTACAGATTAGCAACACAATTGTAGGTTTTCAAGAATATCATTAGAAGCACTTAACAGGTGAAGTCTTGCTCGTAGATGGATATTTTTTTATCAAAACATGGGTATAGGATCCATCCCAACTGCCTTCCAGTTAAGCATTACATCGTGCATAAATTGCCAGCCACTGAAGAATACCCCACCAAAAATAGATAAAACCAAAGAGAAATTGTAAATAAATAATTCTCACAACATCCATTACAGTAATCGCAACATGAGCATACTATAGCAAATCAACAATCTTGTAAATAAATATAGGAAATGAAATACATAATAGATCTTTACATAAAATTTTAAAAAAAAGTAAAAAGAAACAAAAAAAATTAAGAGATAAAGAGTGAAGAGAGGGGGGTTGCTGTTTGGTTGTTAATCCATGAGCTTAGTCGACTATGCTTAAAGAAAAGAACAAAAAAATGGAGAGATGAGAAATAAGGATGGTTCGTTCACTAGATCTACTTTGTGGGAGGAGGGGGGGTTGTGCTTAAAGCCTTAAAAGGTTGAGAGAGACGAGAGATGAAGATGTTGGCTGAGGAGGGGGGGCTGTGAGAAAGGTTGAGAGATGAAGATAAAGATGGGGGGCTGTGAAAAAGGTTGAGAGATGTGAGAAAGGTTGAGAGATGAGAGATGAAGATGAGGGGCTGTGCTAAGATGAAGATGGTGAAACATGGGTGGCGGCTAGGGTTTAGAAAGTATGTGGGGGAGAGTAAACTGGAGAGAAGAGAGGGATGTGTTGGTGCAACTTTTTCTATTTATACTAGCCTAGCCTAGGGACCCTTTTTTTGAACCGGTCCGGTCCGGTTAACCCGGTTTCTGCACTACAAAACCGAAAACTGAACCAAACCGGGGTTTTTTCTACATAATCTAATTGGTTTAATTGGTTTTATTTTTCAGTTCGGTTTTTTCGGTTAATTTTTTGTCGGTTTTATCGGTTTACTCGGTTTATCGGTTTTTTTGAACACCCCTAACTCTAATAAAAAGAAAAGACAACCCCAAATTTGAGAGAAAGGAGAACCGAATGGGGAGAGTTTTTTATTTTTTTCATAGAACTTTGGGCTGCTATAAAAGCCCTAAAAGTGATTAATTAGGATATGCTTAGGCACCCTTAGAAGGTGAAAATAAGGGATGAAGTAGCACTTTTAATTTGGAAAAGTTTAAAAACTCTTTGATGGCCAAAATTGCCTAAAATAGAGCTTTTGTGATAGCCGTATTGCGGGATGTAAGGGTGCTGATTGGGAAAGCCCCAGAGGTTAATTAACATGGAAAAGTATGTAGAAAGAAAAACATAATGCATGTGTGCATGTAACTAGCTTGCATGAAGATATTGTTATGCTTAGAAAAGTTTGAGTGCTAGAAACCTTAAGCATAAGGTGTGAAAATGTAAGGGATAAATTCATATGCAATAAATACTTAAATTGTTGAAAATATTTAGAAGAAAATTTTAATATTTAAAAAGTGTATGTGATGTATAACTTTGTGTGATGCATTTGAGGCTCTAGTTACAGGACTCGAAACAAGCAAGACTAAACTGGTGAGGGAATCAGGTAGGTGCTTGTCATTTTATCCTTTTAATTTTTTAGTATTATATGTAAGTTTTAATTCTTTAAGAAGTACATTGATGATGAGTTACATGTTTTGTTGTAATGCATTGGTAAAAGACTGATGAAATCATATTGTGACATGTATAACGAGAATTGTGTTGCGGTATGGTAGCCAGCCATATGAGAGGGGTTGGGATTGATATATATGATAATGGTCAAGTTGAATGAAATTTTGTATGGAAGTTAACCCTAAGAAGGGGCTTAGCTTGTAAATAGGTATTAAAAATACATGTATACATGGGTTATATTCATGGAAGCCAGCCACATGAATGGGGTTAAGGTTGAGGTCCCTCAAATGACATGTTGGATGTGTATTTTATGTCGAGGATTCAACCACAACAGTGAAACTCTAAATGGTTATTTTAAAGAATGAGAGCTTGATTTCAATCTTCTTGTATCGGCCACAAGTGTGGAGGATAGTTATTGAGTAATAATTAACTGCATGAGTGGAGACCAGGAAGATGCTAGGTATACATCTTCAGCATAGATGTTGTTGAACAAGGATTACTTGTTGATTATGTTATCGGACCTCTAAAAGGTGATTAAAAGAGGTCTCAGAGTGAAGACTTTTATGCTTGAGGATACTTATTGGTATTAGTGTAAGAAACAATGTTATAGACCTATACCTTATAAAAAGGGCAAGCCAAAAGATTGGAGACTTTGTGCTTTATATTGAATTCTAGAGTTATGTGAATAACTAATCATTTAAACGCAAGAATAAATATGTTAAGATGTTATGTTACTACCAATAGTTGGTAGAGGTAATGTGTATAGTAAATAAGGGTAAAATTATGTTAAGAAGCTAAAAGGCTTGTAAGTTGCATGTATATATATAAAAAATATTATTGTTGTATGTTAAATGGTTAATATTGTGTTACAAAATATAACTATCATCCTTATTGCTTAATATGTTTTATTTTTAACATGTTCATTATACGCACCATGATACTATATAGCAAGATGATGATTACGATAACTAGTACTACAAAATAATTATTAAATTCTTAGTTATCAATTGATTGTAAAAGAAACTTTCCAGAAATGAAATTTATATCATCATTTTTGGTCATTGATACAATAGCATGTTTGGTTAAATATAATATGAAACTAAATGTTTCATCATTTAAAGAATTTTATCTAAATCCATTAGTGCTTAATATGCAACATAAATCAAGTTCAATACAGTTATGTTTAATACATCTAGATGATTGTGAATCATACATAACATGAGAAAAATTAATAAAATAATTTTTAAAAGCTTTCTTAAAAATTAAAAAAAAAAAAAAAAAAAAAAAAAAAAAAGGCGAACTCCATCCAGAGATTAAAATGAATGAGCTTGGGCCTAAAATGAACATAATAAAAACCATATTGTGATATAAAAATTCAAAGTGAGAATATGGAAAGCTACTGTACTCTCTCTAACCACAAGATTTCCTCCAACAGCTACCTGTGACACTATACTTCCAGACATGGAAGAAACCGTCAGTTGGATGAGGAGTCGGTTTTAACTTCTAACACAAAATTTACGCTGTGAATATACAAAAAAAAGTAAAAAAAGAAAACAAGAAACGAAAAGAAAAGTTCAGAAATCTTGAAAGCCTTCGAACCTACGTGATGAGACAACAACCTATATAAGGGGATTATTGCCGATTCATTCCTCGTTCACCTCAGCCGAGATTTCGGCCTCCATTGCATTTTCCATCACAGGTGATGATTGGTCTTGCTCAGGAGGTACTGGCTGCATTTCTGATTTCTTCTTCTCTTTGAGAATCACCTGCCTCGGCATTACCTCTAGTAGAAAGCTTCCTCCATTCCATGCAGCTGCTGAAATCTTGAGTATTTGGAAAACCAGATGCAATTCATAGGACAAGAAGATGGGGACTGTGAGTGCCATGGTTGCCACAGTAAATATAGCTTGCAACAGAGTGTACATTAGTAGGCGGTTCTGGTCCCCAAGCAAACCACTCAATCGCCACCATATATTGTTTGCTTTCTGGGCTTTTTTTGACAGTTCCCTGTCAGCCAAAAACAGCAATCAGAAGAAAGTTCATAAAGTAAAACAAATTACGATTGTATGCACAATAAAATCCGACGAATATAGTTAAACCAAATGCGCGCAAATATGCATGTTGAAAGAGAACTCCGAACCTGTAAGAAGTCATGACTTCAGGATCTCTTAAGAGCCTCTGCCGACGTAGGACATCGACAATGAGAAAATAAAGAGCCTGCCACAGGGTATAAGCAAACAAGGGCACCCAGAACAACCATGTCATCAGGTAGGATTTGTCTTCCACTCCATACGGCCATGAGACTCTGCGGGAAGTTTCTTCTTGATGCATGGCTTCAAAGGTTGCAGGATTCCACCACCGAATAGTGAAGAAAAACCAACCCTGAATGGAAAAATACTTGTCAATTCTGGAAAGCAAGTGATGATTGATCAAAAAAATTAAACTTGGTAATTCATTTAAAAGGGCTCCATTAGCCAGTCCATGCTGGTTTCCAAGAAAAAATAACAGCTGTTCAGAGCTTGAAGTTTCTCATGTTCATTAGATTTATCAAATGGTTGAGGGATGCGATTTCAAAACTTCATATAGGTTAAAAAAAAATTTGACAAGTCCTTTCCTAGATCGAGACAAAATGGAGCACATTGATCCAGTCGCTAATTAATAAGTTTTTTTTTTTATCTATAAACTTGAGATGACAAAGCATAATGAAACTGGCATGAGTAATTTGGACGCTGTAAGAGTCACATTGGTCACTCCACCATCTCCCAGTTTGGTATTTCCATCTTTACCAGCCCAGAACGCAGCAGAAGTTCAAAAGAGATAATATAGATGGAAATATTATTACAGCGATAGGTGAAATACCATATTTGTGATTTTTAACTTTCCAATATTGATTAACACGTCAATATGCATGGTTTCACTTCCTTAAGATGTGTTCTAAACAAGTTGACCTAGAGAGGAGAAGGACAATCTCACCAGGTAGAAGATGTATTAGGGCACTAACAAGTTTGTCAACAGAACTAAAAACCAAGCTGCAACGCCAAACAATCAATGCCCATGCCATTGGTCCCTACAGCAGCATTTAAATGAGTGAGAAGGACAAAGTGAAACCTCCAACAATTAAAAGGTTTGAGTTACCACCAGCATATTCTCTTACTTCAGCAAATGAGAAGCAAACCATGAAAAGCTTTTCATTCTTTGGATATAAAAGGATGTAAACCAAGAATATGGTATTGGCATAATAGCAAAAATCCTGAAACCCAAAAAAAATGATGTCAATTGATCACTTGTCAGTTCTTGTCAACCTAGTAGGGAAATAAACTTAAAAGGCAAAGGTTTTGTGATTAGATATCTCAATTTTTTTAAACCTCTGCAAATCACACTACTTCAACAAGCGTACACAACTTGACAGAGCGGCTAACTAATAAAAACTTCTTGAACCCGTGAGAAGTAACAAAAAATAGACAAGAGAGCAGCATACCAGAAGATAATAATGCGATTTCTTGAACCGATAGTATATCCACCGAAGAGGAACAAACGTGATATAGAAGAAACAGTACGCATAAGGAATATCTTGTGGCCCTGAACATTTAACAAACAAATCAACAAAGTAATTCTCAAAACAACTGACAGTAACAAATTCCATAATCAGACAGTATATTATTACTCACTCGCTCCCAGAAGGAAGCAAAACCCCCCGAAGCCAAGAACACCAAGAAGATGAGTCACCTACAGCGACAAAAAGAAGAAGAAGAAGAAGCAAATCAAGTTGATATCTTTTGCTGTGAACATGCTCATATAATAATAATAATAAAAAATACCATACATCACAACAGAAGACAAAAGGGAGACACAATTTCTTTTCTATAGCAAAACCAACCAATGTTTATATGAATTGAAAAAACAAGACTTTCAAGTTTCAATGAAAATCCAACCATGGAACGAATAAAATAAAGCTTACAAAAGGGCGAACCTTATTAATAAGACTTTCATGTTCCCCGGCTTGTTTGGCAATCTTAACAGCCTGTTTAGACAGGATCTCTTTCGTTTGAGCCACTTTCTACACCAAAAACAAAGTATGCCCACAACGTCAAAACAATCAGAATCACTAAAACCAAAAAGAAAAACAGAGATTTGAATGTTACCTTAGATCGGTCCTTGAGCCTCTGTTTGACCTTTTCAAATGAATCCCCATTTGTTGTGCTTATTTCCTCCAAATGCTCTTCGTTGTTCGACATTTTTCTGTTACTATTTGGTTTCTTTCTTTCTTTAGTATTGAAAATAAGGAAAGAGACATAAGAGAGAAAGGCGAAGAGGAAAGGAGGTGTGCTAGTTATATGGAGACACGGCTTGTTTAGTACGGTTTGTTGATTCGCAAGATATTTTTAAAGTGTTTTAAATAAAAATATATATTTCTTAGATTTTTTTATATTAAAACAATATCTCAAAAAATATTAATATATTAATAAGAAAAGCATCTTTCTTTTTTAAACTACTGCCTTTTACTCTAATTATTAATGCTAATTTATATTTGAGATTAGGGATCATCTTTCTACTAATCACCAATTATTATTCTTCGAACAATTATATCTTGGGTAAATTAAGGATCGTACTTTTGCTGGAATGTCCCACTGCCTTGCCTGCCTCGTACTATATAGAAAGAGGACAATACTACTTTCGCTGCCTGTGTTTTGCTAGAAGGCTACACTATTTTATTTTTTTGCGCAAAAAACATATATATATATATATATATGGCTTAGGTTATATAATCAGTTGAATAAGCTGAGTTTATTTTAATTAGATGATAAACAAATAGAAAATAATAATACATGAATCAAATTAAAAAAAAAATGATTAAGATAATTTGGAAGAAAAGTTATCAAAAAAGAACAAACAATATATCTCAATTTATATCTCATTGAATACGGAAAAATGAAATATGATAAAAAAAATTAATTATGGTTATCTCAAATTAGAATGGCAAACTTATAACCTTGGTAATCAAGGCCGAGCCAACTTGAGATATTCTGCTAAACTTATAATTCAGATCATAAGATTGAAAATAACTTGATTAAAAAAAATAAAGAGAGATTATAAAGCCTTTTCTTTTTTTAAAAAAAAAAAACTTGTGTTTACTTTTTAAACCAATGACCTAGGTTATTAGATCTATAACACTTTATCTGAAAATAATCATGAAATTCAATTTCTAATTAATCAAATATTGAAGAATGAAATTGAAAAAAAAATCAATTATACAAAAAGAATTAACGGAATAACAATTAAAAGAATAAGGAATAAAATTAAAATACAAAATAAGTTTTAAATTTGATTGAAAGGTAAAATTGAAAAGAAAAGTCAATTTAGCAAAAGAACCAAAAAATTAAAATAATGAGGATCACAATTAACATAAAAAAAATAAAGAAAAATGTTTGATTGAGGGGTAAAATTGAAAAGAATAATAACTCTTACAAAAGGGGCAAGAAAAAAAATTAAAAATCAAAAATAATAAGGATGAAATTGAAAAATATAATACCATGGATTTGGATTGAATAATGAAATTAAAAATCAATAAAACTTTTATAACAAGGCAAAGAAAAAAAATTAAAAATAAAAAGAATAAAGACTGAATTGAAAATTATAATATTTGGTAAATTGAGATTGAATGATGAAATTAAAAACAAATAAAACTTTTACAAAATAGAAAAGAACAAAAATAAAAAAAATAAAAAACAAAATATCAACAACAAAAAGAGATAAGCTATAATTTTTAGGGGAGGGAAAAAACAAAAACGAAGAAGACAAAGACTGATAAGTGACAAATCAAAATCAACACCGACACTCTTCACTCCACATGGAAGAAAACACAAAAGAATGGCATTTTTGGACATCTAAAAGCATTGCACGTAAAGTGCATGAGTGCCTCCCTGTACCATACTCGTGCATTTTTTTATTATTATATGTAATCAAAAACCAAATTGTCTATGAGTTGACATGATAATAACGGAAAAACCATTGTGAAAAGATGAAAAAAAAAAAAAGCTACTTAACTTTTTTTATATTTGGTCAAATATAAATTGTTCCTCAGCTAATATTATAATAAAAAAAAAATACCTCAAGAGGCATTTTTTTCCTTTTAATGGCAATCTAGTTATTTTCATTGTACAATTGAGACGAGAAAAGACTTATTTTTCTCCAATTAATTTAATAGCAACTAATAAATCATGTGAAAAGACTTTAATGCCCTTAAAAACTAGTGTTAAAGTTTTTGAGTGGAGGGGAAAAATTATATTGCTCAAGTGAAAAGTGCCCTTTGAATCTGAAGATACGGTGTTTTTTTCAATGTTAATTACACTTTTTTAATTTTTATTATTAATTAGTAGCGGGGTTAAATTTATATCTTTTTATTAATAATATTTTTATGAGATATTTCTTTTGTTTTTATATTGTATGTTTAATGCGATTGATTAATAAATTTGTAACTCTTGAAAGCTTAGCTCGTGAAGTGAGTTATGCTCGTGAACAAATTAAGACTCAAGTAAGTAAGGTATTTTTTATTTTAATTCTTGACGCCATGTCTTAATAAAACAAATTTCTTCATTTTTTATTATCTAGGGAAAAAGGAAAGATATCTTAGTTAAATAGTTAGACATATATATCAATCTAAGCAGAAACAATTATAACTTACAAAATATTAAAGAGAATCTAAGATTTTAATATGTTAACTTATGTAATTGACGAGGAATTAAAGGAAATTAATTTTTCAAGAAGTTTTCATTGCTCTTCTTCTTTTTTCCCCAGTTTAGCAGGAGGCCTAATGGATTACTGAGCACACAATGACAAGTTTTCCTTCCTGGTTAAATTATAATTTAAAAAAATTATGTTCAACAAGGATGATAGTTTTTATCAAGAAAAAGTAATCAAATTAAATTTTTTTTAAAAAAACCGAAATCGAATTGAAACTGATTCAAACCGACCACTTTTGGTTCAGTTTTTTAAAACAAAAGTTGGTTCAAACCGGTATGACTTGTTTTTTTTTTTTTTTGATTCGGTTCGATTTTTTCAGTTTCAAATTTATAAAATCAAAATTAAATCGAACTGATCAGTTTTCTCCAAATTTTAATAATTTGTTTTGATTTTTTAAGTTATTTTTTCTTATTTTTTGACTTTAATTAATTTTTTTTATTTTTTTTTCTCCCCTTAGCGTTTAGTGCTGAATCTTGTTTGAAAAGAAAAAAAAAACAGAATGGAATAGGTAATTGTTAGATAAGTTTACACGTGTTAGGGTTCATGACGCTTGACCGTACAAAAAAAGATAAAATGGCTTTTGAGTACAAATATCTGTAATATTCTTGTTTTCATGAGGAATATTGTAACAGTGTTTTTTGTTGACTAATGTATTTTTTTTATTTTCTTTAAAATCGTTTTGATAAGATGCTTTTAATAAAATAATATTTTAATATATTTTTAAATAAAAAAATATTTTAAAAAACAATGGATAACATAATACCAAATATCTCTATTTCTGATTTCCTTCCCCTTCACTTAAGGATTAGAAAAGACACGAATCAACATTATTTCCTTAATTAATGATAAGTTCATTAATAGTTGAAGAGAGATATTTTTAAGGGTAGCGAGCAGCGACGTTTTTTTTTTTTTTTTTTTTTTTTTTTTGTGTTTTGGTGACCATGCATGATGATGACGTGTCATCTCTGGAATATTCGAGGCTGCTGATGACGTGCGGGCCTGCTTCACTCTCTATATTAAAATTACCACGTCACCCCTATTTGCTTACGTGGCACTTTCGTGATTGTTGACACGAATACAAAACTCGCACAGGAGAGGAGGTGGTCTCGCGTCTCGATGAGGGGATAAGGCCTTAGAGTGCAATGGCTAAGGTGAGAGAATGCGATTAATAAATTTTTTGTTTTTATATTTTAAAAATTTTTATTTTAAATTAATATTTTAATATTTTCAGATAATTTTGATATGCTAATATAAAAATAAAAAAATATTTTTTAATATATATATTTTTTAAAAAAATTATTTTCTTGACTATTTGAACTAAAAGTTCAGGATCTACATAAGACGAGGGCACCCTCATTGATATGGTCGAAGGGTGTGCCTCTATTCTTTCTTGTTATTTCACCCATGATTGGGGTACCTCTTATGTTTGATTTGGTACCCATTCATCTCCAACTTTTACGGTTCTACTTTACAAGGGCTTAGATGAGTATGAGAAGTTATATCAACCTTCTCATAGGTGTGGTAGGACCGAAGTTAATTTATTTGTTGTAGTTATTTTGTTGCATTTTATTCCAGCCATCCTTTGCGAGACCACTAATATGTTTATCCATCTTATTCCAACCCAGTCATCCATTTGTTGTAGTTATTTTGCTGCATTTTATTCCAGCCATCCTTTGCGAGACCACTAATATGTTTATCCATCTTATTCCAACCCAGTCATCCATTTCAAATGTCATTAGCTGTAGCTAATCACAATATACACCCAGTTATCCCTCTCGGATGCCATTGGTTGTAGCTAATCATAATATACACACTCGGTCATTCATTTTGGATGCCGTTAGTTGTAGCTAATCATAATTTCCAACCCGGTCATCCATCTTGGATGTCATTAGCTAAAGTTAATCATAACATACACACCTGGTCGTCCGTCTAGGATACATTTAGTCGAAGGTAATCATCAACATAACCCGGTCATCATTCTAGGATGTCATTAGTTGAAGCTAATCATCAATATAACTTGATCACTCTTCTAGGATGCCATTAGCCGAAGCTAATCGTAATACTCATTCGAACAATCTATAACAATCTAGCATTCCCTATATCTAAATAATAGATCCTTCATAATACTCATACAAACATTCCATGACAGTTGAACATTCATTATAACACAATATTAGATCTTTCATAATGCTCGTTCAAACATTCCACAATGGTTAGCATTCATTATTATACAATAACAGACTCTCTGTAATACTCATTCAAACATTTCATAACAGTTTAATATTCTCCATAACAAAATATTATATCATTCATAATACTTATACAAACATTTCATGACAGTTTAATATACACTACAACACAATAATAGATCCTTCGTACTACTTGTTCAAGCATTCTATAATAGTTTGGTATTCATTATAGCATGATAACTTATCTTTCATTATGAATTCATTTCGGGAAATTAACATTATACTAGAAGGGAGTGGAAGCCACCTACTTGTTCCTCTTATGGGGTGTCCTCATTCGGTCAAAGGGTTGATCCCGGTCGCATCACCTGATACATCAAATGATCATAAATCAGTATATTTGCATTTGATAATCACATAACTCGTCACCATATATATTCCAAGAATACACATGTTCGCATTCAAGTGTTCCACATACTACATAATCATATCATGAAATCGTTACAAGCATTTAAGTTATTTCTGAAATGGAAATTTATCATGGAAAATCAGTAGCAAAACCTGATTCGTTGGTGACACAAGATTTGATAGCAAAAATTGATTTACTGATGACACAGGATGCGGCAGCGAAGCTGATTCACTAGTGATATAGAATTCGGCAGCAAAAAGTGATTCGCTGGTGACACATTATTTGTCAACGAAAACTAATTCACTGGTGACCAATATTTGGTAAGCAATCCATTTCTACGACTGGCGTAAGAAATCATTAGTGTACTTAGTCTGTTGTTAACTCAGAAATCATTGACAAAACTTTGTTGTTACAGACCCAAAAATCATTAACGCAATCCAGTTCTACGACTGACGTTGAAATTGTCAATGCACATAGGCTACTACTAACACATAAATTGAATCCAAAATGAAGTGAATACTGACCTCAAAAATCAAATAAAATGTTGAGAAGATGCTTGATTTTAACAAATTCAAAAAAAAAAAGATAATATTAAAAGAAACTAAAAAATGTAGCAAAACTACCGTAGAAAAAAAATGTTGTAACCCTAAACACGTAGCAGTATGGATTACAATAGTAATTTTACATTTTTTTTTGTGACTCAAGTTTTTTTTTTTTTTTAATTTCATCATTTTCACACTAAGTTGATTTGGGAATGATGGTTTGCTTCGATTGGCTTCGCATGAGATTCTCATAGTGTCAAGACAAAAATTTAATATATGGTTGATGCTTAGTTTGGTAAAAGAAAAAAATCAATTTTATTGATTTAAAATAATTAAAGCTTAGGGATTAATTCTAAACTTGCTAAATTTAAGGATTGATTTGAATGAAAATGAGAAAGAGTTAATGATGCTTATATAGAAGAAAAAAGCGTGCCATCATTTATGAAAAGTCATTGCATTGTAGCAATATGTGTGCAACGACTTTTGATCTCCATAGATTTCCTTTCTTGGTACCATTGGAATCCTCACAACAGAAGCTTTCATCACTAATTGCTTGTGTTGATGGAGGCTCTCTAATTTGGCTTAGGTAAACCATTGTTCTTTTCCTTATTTTTTTTCATCTCTCATTTCTTTCTTCTTGCTTTGGTTTTCACATTCGGAACTCTCTAAAGTACCAAAGTGGCCTCTCAAAATTTTTTATGTCAAATTTGATTTTGATTCTTTTGATGGTTGTTTTTATCAATATTTTTTTTTTCAATTTCATCTTTCAATATTAAGTTGGTTGGGAATTAGGTTTTATAATTTTTTTTTTTATATGCCTTCTATAGGGTAACACGATCTTATAAAGAAGGTTCACTCTAGTTGATTCAGTTCTTTTATTAGGTTCTTTTTTTAAATTATTCTTTTTTATTACCCTTCAACATTGAGTTGATTTGGGAATACGAATTCATAATTGTTTTTTTTTTTTTTTATCTCTTTTTGATGGGGGTTTTCAGTCTTATGATCTAGATCGTGAATTTAACGAATTAACTCAGGTTTATTCATGCCCTTTCTTTTATCTTTAATGGATTTTTTTTCAATTTTACCTTTAAAATTGAATTGGTAAGGAATCAAACTTTGTCGCGATTTTGACATAATTACCTGGATTGACTTGACCCATTTTTTTTTTGTCCTTCAATATTATGTTGATTGAGAATACGACTTCATAACTTATTTTTATTTTTATTTTTTTTATGAGATTATCACAGTCTCAAGATCTGAGTTATAAACTTTTTAGGTTAACTAGGATTAGCTTGAGTAGATCTAATATTTCATCATCTTAATAAATTAAAAAGGGAGTATGTCCTTATCTAAATATTTAAAATAGATATTGTCCAATATGCATCATATTTTAGGTTCACAAGTAAATTATTTTTCTTCTAGAATACACATTGGCGACACCTTTTTACGTTTAAAAAAAATGATTCGACATGGAATGTAGCACAACCTAATAATCTAGTAGCTAAACTAAATTGGGAAAAAAATATAATAAAGAAATAAAAGAAAGATAAAGTTGTAAAGACAATAAAAAAAAAAAAGCAAGGAAAGATAAATAAATGATAACTTGTAAAAGATAACTTGTATGATGAAGGTAAATTGCATATAAAGAAATGTGTTACAAGACTTGCTGTTGTTTTTAATAATTGGATGACCCTTTTATATTATCACACAAATGAAATCCTACATTAAATACAATCCCTAACTCTAGATAAATTTTTCATAACTTATTAAAAGTTCATAACACGAATCCCAATACAATTCTTATTCTTATAAACACGTCTTCTTTCTTCGCAATCATATATTTCCTATCTCGTAGTTGAACTCTTATATTTATTGTCAATTGTTTTTTTACTATTTGCTCGCGTCTTTTAGCTTTCCTGGATGATCATGATTTCTAGCTCCCTTGGTTAATCAGTTTTTAACTTTAATTGATCTGGACTCCTTCTAGACATGGTTAAACTTTATTGATAGTGAATAGCTATTGTTCCTACTTCGTCAACACATATATATATATATTTATCTTTATGTAAATAACACTCCACATGTTCTTTTATTTTAGAACAAATGAAAGAATATCTTTTTGTCATTTAAATACATTACTAGTATAATCAATATTAGTTGTTGTTTGATATTGCATTTTCAATTATATATGGTGCGTTTTAAAAATATATTTATCTTGAAAAGATATTAAATTAGTATTTTTTTTAGTATTTTTTTATAATTTTAATGTGCTGATATCTAAAATAAAAAAAAAATATTTTTAAATAAATATTCTGCATTACAATAGCATATCCGTCCAAGCTTTTACGTTTCCGTTGGCAAGGAAAGTCAGGCAATAAAATTTGTGGTTTTTTAAAAGAAAATTAATTATAAATATATTTCATTGATTATCCGCTCGTATAAAACAAAACTTAGATAGATATACAAAAATACCAATAGAAACGGACATACTCATAATTTCTCTTTGCGTGTTTATTTGAATTGAGAGGGAACAAATGAACTTGTTCAAGTTCTTGGAAACTCGAAAAAATCGATTTGGCTTATAATTTAGATTTAAGAATCGATTTAAACCCCTAAGGAATTCACACAAATCTTCCGTTTCTTTTTGTTCAACAGCCTTAGGGAATTCAACTACTATGAATAAAATAAATTTATCATCCAAAATCATATAGTATATAACATAAGAACCCATTTGTTTTTTTTTTTTTTTTTTTATAACTCGAGGTGTCCGGGCCAGCTTACGTGCACCACGATTAATCTCCGGGCCTACTAAACACCTTGCAAGCCTAGTAGACAAGTAAGACACTACGAGGATGACAGACATACACAGAAATAATCAAACTCAGCTGCAGAAAAAGAAAACAAGTCTCTTCCCTTACTAGGCCGATATTGATATGATTGATTCTATACCTAAATTAATAATTTATTATTTTATTATCTTATCACTTTATTTATCTTTATTTTCCTTTTTTTTTTCTTTCATGTACATAAAACTATCTCATTTCCTTAAACTTATATAGGTTGCAAACAAACAATAGAAATGAAATGGAGAACGGAGAGCTATATTCTAAACTCATTTTTTTATTATTATTATTATCTAGTTTTATTGGATTGGGGAAAAAAATGGAATAAACCTCTTATATTTTGATTTAATTAAATAAAAAATAAATAAATCACAAAAAAATTTAGAAACATGTAGATCTTGAAGAAAAAAACTTCTTATACTGCATATTTATACATTTACTCGCAATTCTAATTTAAATTGATTGATTTTGTTAAAAAAAAATTATGATAATAAATAATATAGTTTAGTAATTATAAAATATGTAATTACTTAAATGTATCAATAAAATCATTCGATTATTTTTGCTAATGATTCTAACTAAAATCCATTTTTTATGTATAAAAAATTGTATTTTCAAACGATATCAGAATTTGAAATAATTATGAAAAATTGTCAATGCATATGTTAGAAATTTTTATGAAAAATCATCAACTTCTTATTCTATATATTTATATATTTAATCATAATTCTGATTTAAATTGATTGATTTTATTAAAAAAATAAAATATTTTATCTAATTAGTTGTTTTTTCTTGTCTAATTTTTGCTTAAGTATACTTCCATATCATATATCTACCGTATATGTTTCTATTACTAGAGAGTTTTGTCGTGTTTTTCTACCTTTTAAAATATAAGTGTGTGCTCATGAGACCATGCATGTCAGTTTTTTTTTAATCGAGATCTGTTTATGTTTTGTGTTTAAAAAAATATTTTTGAAAAAATTTAAATTTTTTTATTAACTTTAAATTAATATATTTTTAGTATTTCAAATCATTTTGATGTGCTAATATCAAAAAATAAATTTTTTAAAAATAAAAAATATCATTAACATGTATTTTTAGCACGAAAAGTTATTTGAAAAACAACTACAACCATACCGCCAAACAAAATAAAGGTTCACATATTTGTCTCATATCCTTAAAAAACAAAATTGCTATATAATTTAAACATCCTAAAAATCTTTCTAATTAATTTTTATCTCTTAAACTATCTTGAAATTTGTCAGTTAGTTTTTTTTATCCTATTAATAGGTTTAATTTGTCAATCATTTATGTATTTTTCCTATTGTTTTTTATTATATTGTGTGGGTATAAACCTTCTTCGATACCATTTTGATTTACTTATAGTTTGTTTTGAAGTGTAGTTGTGGTTGCTTTTCAAAGTATTTTTACTAAGAAATGTATCAAAATAATATTTTTTTTTATTTTTTAAAAAATTATTTTTGATATCATTGCATCAAAATGATCTAAAAACATAAAAAAAATATTAATTTAAAAATAAAATAAAATTTAAAATTTTTTAAAAAAAGCTTTTGAAACGCAAAAATAAACAGGATTATATATATATATAATTTAATATATTTTTTAGATTATATAGTTTTGGTTTTATAGTTTCTTCTTCTAAGTTCTTTAAGCTTTTGGTAATAAAACCTTTTTAAGTCTTGTTTTTCTATTTTCTTAATTAATTCAACTAACAATTACTTGTTTATTGTTATCAAACATATACCAGCGCATGCTTGTACGATGTTATTATCTTCATCTTCTTCTGTATTTTTTTGAATATATGGTTCCAGATCAATCTTCTTGTGTTTCATAATTTTATTCTTCTTGTTATTGTTCATGTTGAGATTCCGACTCAGAGACAAGAATTTAAACTAATAATTATTCTCTTATAAAATATTTTATTTGTAATTTTCTAATTTTATTTTTTAATGGGCATTTTATCGCATAATAACATGAATATGTACATTTCCAACATATTATATATTTTTTAGAAGAGTTTCCTCTAGATTTTCCTTTCTTATTTCATCTTCCTTGATTTGACTTATACTATTTATGATCATTATTATTATTATTATTTCTTTTAAAAAGAACCCTAATTCTCTTATAGTTTCTTTATTCTAAAATTGAGTTTTCTTATTTAACTTCATATATCAGCACACAAGGCTAAGGATTCATTATTTATGTAGTTAATAATGTCTCCATATGTTAGTATGTCGTACAGAATCATGATTTTAATTGGTTTCTTATAGATCTTCTAACTTTTTTGGCAAACAATCCAGAAATAAACCTTTCTTTCCATGAGGGTACTGATTAATTATAGGCAGTTCTTGTGAAATTTCTTGAGAAAACCATATCATTATACCATCTCAAGTCATTTTATAATCGGGCATGTTAAATTTGAAAGAGTTTCTTAGGCTCTTGGTTGGAATTGGACAGCTTCTCCAACCAAAAGTTCATCTTCTTGTTGCATTTATAACTACGCTTTGTGCCATTCATTAGTGGATGTTCTATCGTAGGTTGCTTGACCCATTTGAGACCTGTTATCATACTGAATGTCTGGGAAAGCTATGTCTTCGGTAGTAATTGCAGGTTTTAGGTAATGGTCGTTTAGGCCTTGGATTTCTAGTTTTAATAATTTTCAAACTTTAAAATAGTTCTGGAACCTTCTATGAATCATTATTATTTATTATCATTATCTTGAGTGATCATTGTTTGAAAAAATAATATAAATAATAACTTAAGATTTTAGTGATCATTGTTTGAAAAATAAAATAAATAATAATTTAGGATTTTATCAAATAGTTTAAATTATTAGGTTGAGATAGTTCTTTGACATGATATTAGAACATTGATAATTAAACGGTCACGAGTTCGAATCTTATCATTTTCATTTATTTGATTAAAAAAAAAAATCAAGCACAAAATAATATGAGTCTTTGTAAATTAAAGTTTAAAAAACTTTCACTCAAAGAAATATATCAAAAAATAATATAAATAATATTTTAAAAAATTTAACAATTTAAATGGTTGGATTAAGAAGCATGAAAACTTTTAAATCCATGTTTATTTGTGATGATTGTATACACGAAGAGTTTGGTATTGAAGAGGTGGAGAGTGTCCACAGGTTGAAGAAAGATCTGTTATTGTTGTAATGGGCTTTTGAGAGGATTCAAATTGTACAGAGACACTGCCATTAAGGCTTTGTATTAGTCTAATTTTTTTATTTTTTTTAATGTTATGGTAATATTCTTTCCAAGTGCCGAAGCTTGTTATTTCTTCCCATTTTAAGCTTTTTGGGATAAAAGTAGTATTATGGTGATGATTTGCTTCAAGAAATAAAGTTTATATTTTGGGGACTCAAAATATTCGATTTGGGTTATAATTTAGGTTTAAAATTGATTTAAATCATGTGGAATTAACACAAAGTTTCCATTTTTATTTTTTTTTGTTTATCGGAATTCAATTACATTGAATAAAATCGATTTATTATCCAAAATTATATAGTAGAATATAAAAAAATCATTTATTAATATCATCTATTCTTGGTCTAATTTAAAATCTTTTTATTGTATGTTAAGCAACTTGTTATATTCATACATGCGTGGATGTAATGTCTAGCTAAATCTAATAATATTTTACCTATTAACTTGTCAGATCCATATTTAAACTTATTGTATTGTTAAACTCCAGCACATGAGGTCGAGCGGCTTACTGGATTTCCCTTCTCTTTCCTTATTTCATGTAAAATACAAAATAATTTGTTAAAATGATATTCCCTATTAAAGTACCCTAGGAGAAGAAGAAATAAAATAGCTAAAATCAAGGTTGTTAAAATCATGATTCAACTTGTTTATATATTTTACAAGTTAATATAGACTTTACGTGTTAAATCATTTATAAAACTCAGAATCGGGTTAATATTAAGTAAAATCGTTAAAATTATGTCAAATTACAATTTCATCACCGATTAAACGTGTTTAGCACGAGAAATAAAAATACAATTTAGCTGCCAGATGTCGACACCTATTGGCTTTAACAGATCAAATGCAAATTCGCCGAATCAATCAATCTTAACCTAAGATAGTGATAATTTATATCATTCAAATGGCTCTTGACTTTGAAGATGGATTCAGAAGCTTCTTATTTTACTAGATGTGATGTGGCATGGCTAAAGTCAGGAATGATACGAAATTTCAAACCAAACAGTTGGCGCGTTATTTTTAATATTTTAGAGGTGGGCCCTGCATTGATGATCATGACATGAAGTACAGAGCTAAATAACAACATTATGGGTACCGTATACAACAAATTCTGGTATTTTTTATGCATTTTGTTTGAACAGTTTTTTAAAGGATTTTTTTATTTAAAACTATATTAAAATTAAAATATGCAGAAAGAAAAGAAAATTAAAAAGATAGAAGAAGAAGAAGTAAAGGGAAACATGATGCAGAATTATTTGCTATTGCTGCGTTTCCGGTGCTTCTAATCAAGCCCTCGTCATCATCTTATTGTATTTTAATACCTATTGTATCAAGCCCTAATCATCATCTTCTTCTTCAACACATACACAAGATCCAACATCCTGGATGATTCATATATTCAATATATTCAATAAAATCAAGAATAAATTGACCTTTCATTTCACATTCCACATAATAATCACAACAAATTCATCTGGCAAAGATTAACATATCAAGATATAAAAGATTAGTAAATTAAACTCATGCATTCCTATTTATAATATAAAAGAGGAAGATTATACAATAAAATTTCAATGAAACTAGAGAATTTAAGTTAATACATACATTTTTAATATTGTCTTTATTTACATATCAAAATATTTTATAAAAATTAGATTACATAAGAAGTTTATGATATTTCTAATTACAACATTAAAGTTTACCACCAAAAGCAAAACCAAAAATAATCTATTGGACAACTTGAACTTATTAATATCTTGTAGTCAAATTAATTTACAATATACGAAACATTATCTAACGATTAATATAACTTATTGAAATTAATTTTTATTAAATCACAAACATCGTTAACCAACACTTAAGCAATTTAATCAAGCCAATAATATTCTGACTAAACAATACCATTGATTTCTTTAATCTTATTTAAATCAATTATCCCTAACACATCATCTTAATCATCTATTGCTATGATGCCTCTAACTTTTTTAAGGAAATTAATCATATAAAGTCTCAGTTATTAGTCATATTGATGTCTCTAGTACCACTCAAGATACTAGTCAAATTTAATTTTCAATCGTCAAATAAATTGACACCTGTAGTACCACTCAAGCTACTAGTTAATTTAAATTTTTGATCATTAGATAAAATGACACCTCTAGTACCTCGCTAGTTAATTTAAATTCTTGGTCATCACATAATCTGGTGACTCTAGTACCACTTGGGGTACTGGTCATTTTCAAGTTCCTGTTTGTTAGATAAACTGACATCTCTAAGACCACTGAGGGTATAAGTCAATTTCAAATTCTTAGTTGCTAGATAAATTGATTCCTTTAATACCACTTAGGGTACTAATTAATTTACAAATCTTTTTTTCGTTGCTCATGTGTCAATTGATACACACACGCACACATATGAACAACACATCTAAAAAAAATTTGTAGTTATTTAACATTAAAAGCTTTTAACAATTTAAATGGTGGAAAAAAAAACATCTATCTAGCGCTTGAGCTCTTGATATAGTCCTCTACTGTTGTCTCGAACCTGCAGCCTCTTCTACTACCACATGAATGCAAACATCATCACAACAAGAACACCATTGGAATTTCATTCCATTTTTTTTCTTTTAAACCAATATCAAGAAAGTTATAAAAGTATCTCCCCCCCCCCTCATTTTTCATTAATATTAAGTTATTTAAACAAGAAATCAAATACAATTCAACTCTTTCCTCTATGCTAATTTTTTGTTAATCAAAAATTTTCTTTTAATTTTCACTTCCATCAAACCTTAGCTACTCTTATTAATGCATTCAAGCATAAATTACCTTCCAATTTAAACATCTCAATTTATTTCTTTCAAAATGTCTAGTGAAACCTTTCTATAAAGGAAATATGATTTTTCTTTCTTTCACTTTTTCATTCATTTTGACTCTTATCCACAATTCACTTATTTCAATTAGCACAATTTTGATAAAATTTTGTTATCAATTAAATTAACCATTTCAACCCTCTCTTTAAATGATAAATTGTTGAGTTATGTTTCTAAAGAGGAAGCATGAATTTTATTCAATTTTCCATAGTTGATACCTTACCTGCTCGTTTTCCATATAAATAAACAGGAGTCTAACCAAATTTCATAACAGTTTTATCAAATAAAGTGCAAGCCCCTTGCTCATTCTCTATGCTGAAACTCTCTAATAATAAAAGAGTATGTTATTTTCTTTAATTTTGGAATTAATTCACCACTCATTCATTAAATCCTTCCCTTTTTTTTTAATCATGAATCATATATTAATTGATCCAACAAATCCAAGTCTTCCTTTATCTAGTATGTTTGAAATCGTCCTTACACAAGAACGCCCTCTCTCTTCTTCTTCTTCTTCTTCTTTTTATCAATTTTTTTTTCAATTGTCACTTAACCCATTTTTTATTCATAACTAAGAACATAATCTAAACATAAAAACAATAATCCATATTTATAACATACTAAAATCAAAACTTTCATTATGAAATTAAAATGACTCACTTCTCAAATCATTTAACAAAACCTTAATCAATCAAGGTAAAATTGTTTCTTACCTCTAAATTACACTAAAACAAAGATGATTTAACAAGGATTCCATTTATTCTTCCTGACCTTCACTAATTCTTTCAAGCTCCAAACTCTAGTTTTAAAAGTTTTTAATCCTTCCTAAAAGCGTGAAATCCCTCCTTAAATCCTTAAAAACTTCTCTAAATACTTAAATCTTCCTCTCTTAAGTGTTTTAGTGTAAGAAAATCAACAAGAAATCAAGGAGTTGTTGCCTCCTTCCTTCTCTATAGTTCGGTAGCTCTTGGCTTCCATGAAAGGCCAAAAAGCTATTTATATGTCATGCATAATTGATATTTATAGCATTGCCATTATATTTTAATCCAATAAATTTTTTATGTGCTCTTGGTTTCCCATCTTAATTGTTGTTTGAAACTTACTTTGCATTGAAGTTTTCATCCATAAAACTCATTTCATTTCATTTCATATATATATATATATATATATATATATATATATATATATATGTCCCATTTTATTATCGAGTTAAATTTCTCAATACTTTACTAATACTACTATATTTTTAACTGGTTGTTTACAACATTCTTCCAATATACAAAATTATATCAAATTTATTCATTTAAAAGAAAGAATGAAGCAAGCTTAAATTGAAAATTAATTCATTGTATAGTAATACTTAGAAACATGAAAAAAGAAATGTAAGGAAAGACTCTTAAGGCTCCATAGACCCGATCATATTGGAACTAGTCATAAATTAAATTATGATAGATGAAATGAATAAAACAATGATGGGTTGGTATATAACTTTTATATATAAAAAAGAAACTAGAATGATTTATATAAAAAAATTCATCTTGAATTGGAATAAAGTGAATGAGAATCTTAATAGGGATTTCTAGAATTTAGGTCATGCCTTGTTGTGCTTTTAGCATGCGTATAGTTGGCCTAAAAAACCTCCAAATAATTCCCATCATTTAAAAGGTTTTAACCTAAAATGTTAGTGTTCATTTTTTTTTTTTTTATCATCATTATCTTTTCAAGTAAACATTATCTTAGTCCATAAAATATGAAAATCAGACTTAAAGAAATTGACAGAAGGGCATGATTGAGAAATGTAAAAAGTATTCAGGATGCAATTGATAAACTTTATAGGTTTGGGATGCAATTGGAAATAGGTTTTTAAGTTTGATACTAAATTGAGGGTTTTTTTTTCTTTCTTGGAAAAGTAGAGATCTCACGTGATTCTCGAGGGAGGGAGGGAGGGAAGGAATATACGGAAAAAAAGAAGAAGAAAATTCAAAATGATGACAGGTGAGGCACAAAAAACCATCACATGTTACTATATATATATATATAATTTTATTTTTCCCGCTTTGAAAGTATTTGGTAGATGCAAGCAAAGCATTTCCGAATGGCAAATGGGACAGCTAAGCCTCGCCTCCTAAACGCTCCCATGTCCAAACAAAACATAAATTTCCGTTTTTTTCGCTTGATTAGACGCTCCAATCTAACGCCATTTTTTTTTTTTTTTTTGCTATCATATTCCCACGTCATCTATGCGTAATCTCCACAAAATTTATTAATTGTATAGTAATACTTAGATACATAAAATAGCTATATCATATACGTTCACTTTAATACAAATACGTGTAAGGTTCAATTTTGGAGGAAAAAAATAAAACCAATGAAAAAGAATTTGAAAAGAAGAAGAATATATTTTTTACTTAATTTCTAAATCTTGAACTATATTTTCAAAAATTGAATTTACAATTTAAAAATTAAATAAAATAATTGAATTCAGTTTAAATATAAATAGTTAAATTTAAATGTTTTTGCAAAACTATCTATAAAAGAATTGATAGAATATCATATTTATAGATTTTTACAAATATATATATATATATATATATATATATATATGAATTAGGTCTAGATTTTTTTTATTGATATTTTATAAGAAAAAAAATAGTATATTTATGTCTAATTAGTAATTAGCATTATTTATAAAAATATCATAAAAGCATCCCACGTGTGTATAAATAAGTATAAAAACATAGTATTTTCTTGTATAAAAAAAATAGTCATCCAAACACATTAAAAAAAATTGAAATATAGATTTAGTGTATATTTGATAATGTAATATATAATATTTTTATAAAAATATTTTTTAATTGAAAATATATTAAAATAATAATAATTTTTTTTTTGTTTTGGATATAATACATTAAATTATTAAATATTTTTTTAAAATTAATTTAATATTTATCAAGTAAAAAAACTTTTATAAAACTATTTAAACCAAGTTAACAAAAACATGGAATGTTTTATAGCGTTCAGGAGTTATTAGTGACTTTACTGGAACCATTTTAAAGAAATAGAAAAATATAAATATAAAAAATTATAAAACTCAAAAACCCATAAAAATAATAAAAATATTTTTATTTAGAATTTATTTTAAGTAAAATTTATTACTGTAGAAAGCCTTCACACAATATCGAATTATTTATTTTAAAGAAAGGGCTCTAACAGCGATGTAAATTGTAAATAACAACTCACTGACATGATAAATATATATATATGACATTTACTTGGAAGATGGTTAGAAGCCAAGTTTGGATTAAAAGAGGAGGCAGGGAGGGGCAATTCAAAGAGAAGAGGAGAAGAAAAATATTACTACCTAGCGAGGAACCTTCGATATAAACGGAGTTCAGACAGACATCCACTCTGGGCTCTCTTTCTCTCTCTGCTTTCCTAATCTATTCTGGGTTTTTTCTCTTTAATCCGATTTTTTTTTAATCTTTGACCCCGCTGTTTTAGGTTTTGTTCCGAATTTAAAGAGTTTTTGCCATTCCAAGGTATGCTTTATATATCTTCTTCTGTTGTTGTGTTTTTGTTTGAAAGACCCGTTCTCTTTTAATTTAATTACCATGAACTGGAAGGTAAATTAACTGGTTGATTTTAATTAATTTCTTTTGATTTTTGTCTTATGAGTTTATGTTTCATGGTCATGGGTTTCTCTTGTTTAATAATCTGTTTTTTTTTTTTTTTGAATTTGTGAGAAGATGATGTTGTCGAAAATTGAAGGCGGGAAAAAGATCAGAGAGGATTCAGGTAATGGCAAGTTGTTGAGTGAAATTGAAACTATAAGCAAAGCCCTTTATCTTGACAAAAACCTTTCAAGAACGGCCTCCGTTTCTACATCTAGTAATCGACCCAGATCAACTGGAAAAACCCATTTGGTAGATCCTAAATCGAAGCTTGATAATAAACATGGTAGGGAAGACCCGTCTCGCAAGGACAAGAAGTCAATTTGGAATTGGAAGCCTTTAAAAGCGTTTTCAAATGCAAGGAACCGTGAGTTCAATTGTTGTTTCTCTCTTCAAGTCCATTCCATCGAAGGGTTTCCCTCCACTTTTGACAATTTAAGTGTTTGTGTTCACTGGAAGAGACGGGATGGCGAGCTGGTGACGAGCCCTGTCAAGGTTTTAGAAGGGATTACAGAGTTTGAGGAGAAGCTTACGCATACGTGCGTTGTATATGGGAGTAGGAGCGGACCCCACCACTCAGCTAAGTACGAGGCTAAACATTTTTTGCTCTATGCAGCTCTATTTGGGGCAATGGACCTGGATTTGGGGAAGCATAGGGTTGACCTCACGAGGCTGCTTCCTCTCACATTGGAGGAATTAGAGGAGGACAAGAGCTCGGGAAAATGGACTACAAGTTATAAGTTGTCAGGAGAAGCTAAAGGTGCTAAGATGAATGTTAGTTTTGGGTACACAGTGGTTAGTGATACTCCCATCTTCCCCAGAAATAATCAGAATGTTAATGAGCTGCTGAGGGTGAAGCTGAATAATGCAAGAACAGTGAAACCAGCACCTAAACTTTGTCAAGGTGATGGCAAAAGCATGGTACATCGTACTGGAAGTCTTCCTGGTAATTTTAACCAGCAGCGCCGCTCTGCATCTCGTTCTGTAGAAGATGTAAAAGATCTCCATGAGGTGTTGCCGGAATCAAGTTCAGAACTTGATATTCCTGTAAATATCCTGCATCAGAAATTTGAAGACAAGTTGGATGCTTCAGGTTATAAGCCCGAATTTGATGTGTTCACTGAAAATCTTGAGCCAATTAAACAACCCTCCATCTGTGATTCAGATTTGATAAAAAAAGGAACAGAAAATGAGAGTGAAAATAGTGAATTTGCTGTGATTGACCAGGGGATAGAATTGTCATCAGAGGAAGTTAACATAATGTCTGCAGATGTTTCTACAGTAGATGTTAAAATGGATACTGGTTGTCATGTAGCTTGTGAAGAGGTCACTAAGCTTCATCTGCATGATGCGGAAAACAGCAATCATGAAGACGAGCTTGGGTCACATGATTGCAATTTCAAGGATGAAATATGCTCAAAAGAGTCTGTGATGGAAGAATTGGAATCTGCACTAAAAAGCATTTCCATTTTGGAAAGTGACGCGCTTGATTCCCCTGAAGAAAAGGAGGATTACACGGAAGTAAAAACTGATTATGAAACTATTAGTAGGGGGAGGTCGCTTAGCTTGGATGATCTAACTGAATCTGTGGCAAATGAATTCCTGGACATGCTAGGGATGGAGCAAAGTCCATTTGGCTCGAGTTCAGAGAGTGAACCTGAGTCTCCTAGGGAACGCTTGTTAAGACAATTTGAGAAGGATGCCTTAGCTGGCGGTGGTTCTCTGTTTGACTTTGATGTGGACTATGGTGACCAAAGAGAATGTGACTATGATGCCTCAACTGCATCTGGGTTGGGAAACTTCTCTGAGGATTTTGAACTGTTATCAGTTATCCAAGCTGCTGAGGAGGAGCTGATGGGAACTCAGTCTGTCAGTGGAAAAGCAAGGGTCAGAATGTTGGAAGACTTGGAGACTGAGTCTTTAATGCGTGAATGGGGCTTGAATGATAAGGCTTTTGATTGTTCTCCACCTAAGAGCTCTGGTGGCTTTGGGAGTCCTATCAATTTGCCTCCTGAAGAGCCGATTGAATTACCTGCTCTTGGAGAAGGACTGGGTTCATTTCTGCAGACAAAGAACGGTGGATTCTTGAGGTCCATGAATCCTTCAATTTTCCAGAAAGCGAAAAACAGTGGGCACTTGATCATGCAAGTTTCTAGTCCCGTTGTGGTACCAGCAGAAATGGGTTCTGGTATAGTGGATATACAGCAGCGATTGGCTTCAATTGGAATTGAAAAGCTTTCTATGCAAGCAAATAAGCTCATGCCTTTGGAAGATATCACTGGGAAAACAATGCAACAAGTAGCATGGGAAGCTGGTGCCACTCTGGAGGGACCTGTGAGGTTTGTGCTGGATTGAACACTCATTGTGAAATTAGAAAGGCATGCTGTTCTTTTTCTCAAATTTCTTCAAATTATGCATTCACTTTATTGTTTCTTCCTGGTTCAGGCAAAGTTTGTTACAGCAAGAATACACCATGGATGATGCATCTCTTGAGCAAATAAGTGTGAATGACAGATCTTCTGCACCCAGATCTAATAAGCTCAGTTCAGGCTCATTGGGTAGTGAGACAGGCTCAGAATACGTATCTCTAGAAGATCTTGCACCTTTGGCTATGGATAAGATAGAAGCACTCTCAATTGAGGGATTGAGAATACAATCTGGTATGTCAGATGAGGAAGCACCCTCGAACATCAGAGCACAATCTATTGGAGAAATTTCCTCCCTCCAGGGAAAGGGTGTTGACATCAGTGGCTCACTCGGTTTGGAAGGAACTGCTGGATTGCAACTGCTGGACATAAAAGATAGTGCAGATGACATCGATGGATTAATGGGTCTGTCACTGACTCTTGATGAATGGATGCGGCTAGATTCCGGTGATATTGGTGATGAAGATCAAATTAGTGAGCGAACTTCTAAGATACTTGCTGCCCATCATGCTAGCTCCTTGGACTTGATTCGAGGAGGGTCAAAAGGGGGGAGAGGACGTGGAAAGGGATCTGGTAGAAAGTGTGGTTTGCTGGGGAATAACTTTACTGTAGCACTGATGGTGCAACTTCGGGATCCTCTTAGAAATTATGAACCTGTAGGTACACCAATGCTTGCTCTGATTCAAGTGGAGAGAGTGTTTGTCCCACCAAAGCCAAAAATATACTGCAAGGTCTCAGAGTTAAGAAACAATGATGAAGAAGATGACGAGTCAGAGTCAGTGGTGAAGCAGGAGGTTGAGAAGCAGACAAGCGAAAAGGCTCTGGAGGAAGAAGGAATTCCTCAGTACCAAATCACAGAAGTGCATGTTGCTGGTCTGAAGTCTGAGCCGGGCAAGAAGAAACTATGGGGTACCACATCTCAGCAACAATCTGGTTCTCGTTGGCTGCTTGCTAATGGAATGGGGAAGGGCAATCAGCATTCGTCTATAAAATCCAAGGGTGTTTCTACAAAATCAGCACCCCCACTGACAACAAAGGTGCAGCGTGGTGACAGTTTATGGAGCGTCTCATCTCGTTTTCATGGTACTGGTGCAAAATGGAAGGAACCCCATAAAAGGAATCCGAATGTGATTTTTTCCAAATTAAACTATCAGGTTGCTATGAGTTGAGCATGTATTGAAGTCTGTTCAAAGGGGTTCACCTCACCATTGGCGTTGGAAATTGTGGAAATCTCATCCTGATTTGGTACAATACCCAGGGGATTCATGTTGAACCATATGATATATAAATCCTTGGAATCGAGTTGTTTTCCTTAGTGCACACAGTTTACTGAATGGCCCTTGAGTCTATATGAGATCCATGTATTCTGCTCGAGTACTTGTATTTACTTTAGGTGTGGTCAACCAGCGTTAGTCATGCAATGCAAGATAAACTTTACGGATTGTTTTGCTGTATCTGTATTCCTCATTTATAAATTTGTAGGGTCATTAATCATGCCTTTGTGCATCGTAATTTATGTTCTGTTGAAGAAAGTGTTGTTTTAACTTATTTTACCTGCAAGCATGATGCAGCTATTCTGGACCTTGATGAACAAAGCATTCAAAATGCTTTTTTCCATGCTCTTTTACTCGTCTTTGTTTGTCAAAAAACCAAGAAAACTGTGTTGGAGTGCTTTGATTTCCACATAGCTCTCTGTAATGTTTTCTCACTAGTTACATCTGTTATATGAATAGACAAGAGAAACTTGTCGATGAAATTAACAATTCTATTGGGCAAGATCCAAACTCCATCTTTAATTGGAGTTCTTGATGTATAGGGTTTTCTAAGTTTCAATTTCAACAGGTGAGCCTTTAGCCTTAAGTATTATTTGCTATGTAGTAGTATTTTTACATGCATGCACAGCTGACTGCCACATTATGTAGTTTTGAGCAGTTCTGTATCAACTTTACAAAGGAAAAACTAGAACAGCAATTCACTCGGGCTTACAATTTTTTGACAAAGCCATTGGCCACCCATTTGCATTATTGGCCTTGCTGAGTTTTGGTATATGGTGACTCATCTTGTATTTGCAAGAAGAAATCAACTGGAGCTACACAGAATTTGTTGATATCCAAGATGCTCTGGATCTGATTGACAAGGTCTTTTACAGTCGCTTTACACTCTTTCATTCTATAATTTCATTTATTTGAATAATATCATGCTTGACAGAGCATTGGATAGTCGGTGGACCTGTGTCCAATTGCAGTATATATGTATATACTTTTTTTTTATTAACATGGGTATTTGACTAGTTTGTGCGTGTCTCAATTAATTTTATGTGCCCTAAAGTTAACAATCATATAAGTTTTCAGTAGTTCTGAGAGAACTCGAACTTGTGACTATTAAAACACAAACCTAAGACCTTACTAGTTGAGTCATCCCTCTATATTCTCTCATCCATATATGAATCGTCCAACTCCCTATTTCGTGGTCTCTCATAGTTTTAACTGCTTGTTCAATCGTTTGCAGAAACCTGGGGTATCATAGCACTTCTCGATGAATCTCCAGGTATGCAGCTAGCTTTTTATTCTACTTGATACATCACTGCTCATACATTTTATGAAGCTTGCAGAATTCTATCAAAACTAAAGTTTATTCATGTTTGGTTATAATCAAGCCTAAGCTTTCTCGTACTAGCTTTACCATATCTCACTACGCAGGGGAAGTAAAACAATTTATCTTTATTTTTTCTTTTGCTCAGTTTTCTTAAACTTAAATAGCTTCTAAAATATTCATTTCCTTTTATCCTTCCAGGTGATGAATTTGGATGATCGTTCCCAGACAAATACAAAGATTATGCAGTGGAGGAAGAACACCAGATCTTTTGATAGCTTCCTACTGCCCCTTTGCAGCTGGCCTCTTTCCTCCATTTCCAGAGGAATCATCGAAGTCATCTAAATTTTCTGCCATTGGTCACGTTTGGAGGTATGAGGTTGTTTACTTTCTTCTCAGTTTTCCTAGATTGAATGAAGTGAAATTGTTAACATTTCTTGCACATGTTATGGCTAAGCAACTGAACCAGACAGAGGAAAAAATTTAAACATCAACATCTCCAGAAAAAATAAAAATACATAAGATGCATGGGATTTAAAAGTAATCCACAGAAATCTTATTGGTTCCATAATAAGAAGCAAAGGTCCTTGCAATGCATTTAATCTCTTACGCCTGCAGTTTAAAAAACTAACGATCTTGATTTAGCAATATCGCTTTTTCGCTTCATGAAAATAAAAACAAATTCAAGGAAGAAGAAGAAATTCTTTGCCAATTTGTGAAACCCAATTCAAGCCCACTACTTTCCTCCTCCTCCTCCTCCTCTTCTTCTATTGGGCTTACAAGAATAGACCTTTTATGAAATCATGGCTTCATTGGGTGTTTTGGTTTTCCTATCTAGCGAACCCAAAAATAGAGAAGAACAAATTATACTCGTATTTTTGTCAAGGAATTTGTATGCAATTTCTATCTTTTGATTAACAAAATATACTATTAGTTTCAATGAGATTTAGGCATGAATTTTGATTGTTGATTGCTGATGTTTTGAGGGAAAGAATAGATGAAGAGAGAGAAGAGAAGAAGGAGGGGGAAAATAAGGGAGAAAAAAAAACTGATTTGTTTTTTTTTTGTGTTATATTACATTATGAGGGTAGATTTATATTTTTATTTTATTTTAAATTTTTTTTTTTACCAATGATGCAAACTATAATTTTGAAACAATGGAGGTAAAGTGAAAAATCAAGTAAACTTTGGGAGGGTTAGTGTAATTTTTCATTTCATATTATCACTCAATGTTATCAAAATAGGTTTCGATTCAAAACCAAAATCTTAGAATTAAAACCTACTAAAAACATGTTATTGATGCAAATAAATGCTAGATTATTAGTTAATAAAGTTGTTTAAAGGATTTTATGCAAATAATTGAACCAAAATTGATTCAAATCATAGAGCTAAAATAATTTTCTTTCCAAAAACATTGTTCAAGAACCTAGAAACCCAACACTCTGTCAAGCCTAAAAAATTAGCATTTTATATTTTCTAAAACATGCTTTCTTCATTCAAACAAGTTACATAACTATAACCAAACATGTTTGAATAAAAAACACTAACAAATAACATCAAAATCATGCAAAAGGTTCTAAATTTCAAAACTGACAACTTAAAACAACTTATAAGAATATCAAATTTTGATTCAAAATTGACTCTTTAAACACTTGGAATAAAAACCATGCTCAGGAACCAAGAACACACACTAACAAACTAGAAAAAAACGTAAATAACCTTACTATCAGATTTTCAAATCACTATATTTCATTTAATCTAAACATCTAAGCATATTCTAAACATCCAACAACATTAACAAACAACTCCAAACGTGATCGAACAAAGAAAAAAACAATATTTTGTGCATTAATTAAAATCAAAGCTAAAAGCAATATAATGCAACAAATATTCAAAAACACCATAAAACATGAAAGATCAGGCTAGAGATATGCCTCGTGGACATCATCTACCAAGATAAATGAATATTTTATACCTTCCAAGCTCAAACAATGGCTGTTGTGCTTTAGTTTCTTCTTTTCTAAGTTTGTTACTTTCTCTCAAAATTATTGAAATCTTTGTGCTAGGCTCTTAAACTTTCATACTTTAGAGTTCCTTTATCAATCTTTTCCTCTCCTCTTTCTCTCCCTTGCTATGATTTTCCACGAGTATTTATAGAGTTTTGTTGGGGTATTTATAGAGTTTTTCTATGGTTTTTAATGGGTTCAAATATAGATTGGTCAAAGCTTAGCTCTTTGATAAAAATAAGAGGGTTCTATAGTACATCTCACAGCTGTGAGCTTTATATCTATGCTGGTTTTTCAATAGTGGTTTTGCAACAAACTTTGTTTTTGAAGTTTTTCCAAACTTAGAAATCAAGGAGCTTGTTTATGGCCTTTTGATCTTGAGAGAAATGTGACCAACCTTTGATAAGAACATGTTGTTAAGGCTTGAAGTGTGAACACACTAAAAAAAATTAGTGGTGTTGTGAAATGAGTATCACATTTATCGATGATTGAGTTGATCATTTTCAAAGCTTTGTTAAAGTAACTCTGACGTAATTGTCGTAGAAGACCACCTAATCTTGATAAAGAGGGTGCACATCTTTTATTTGGATCAAACCTTATTCAATTTAAAGGTTTGTAGCTCCATATTTATTTGTTTGAAAGTGCCAACTGCATCAGCCCATAATTTGAAATACAGTGATGGCTCATTAGGGATAAGATGTTGTTAATTTGGGATCTAACATATTTCATTTTAGTTCCTATTCTTACATTTACTTTTAATTGCAACCATAATTACTTTTCTAACTCTTAATTTCATGTAATTTCACCCTTACTAAACTTAATCATCAACTCCAAAGTTTAGCACCATTTTAATCCTTGTTCTTAGTTTTTGATTTGTGCACTTAAACCCTTAATTGATCATCAAACTTTCAATTTTCTTTAATTTGACCCTTGATTTTGTTAAATTCAGCTCTTATAATCACTTTTCTTTTTCAACTTGGTCCTTAATTTTGGATTTTTTCAATCAAGTCTCTAATTACATATCAAAGTTCAATATTTATACAACTAAACCTCTAATTTGATCAAATTAACTTTTTAAAATTGCAAATTAACCTCCAGACTTTAATTTCTTTCAATTGAGTTAAAATGAGAAAAAAATTCAAGCGAGTTAAAAAATAGAAAAGAAGAGTGATGAGTGTAAAAAAGAGAAAAATAATTGAATAAGAAGAAAAATATGAGAAAATAAATTATGGAGGTTAACTTTATTATTGTCCCATTCTATCATAATCCAATCCCATACAATATGTTTTTTCAATATTCCATTCTGTCATAATCCAATCCCACACCCAATTCAGTGGTTAGGGAAAAAAAACATGAAATTGGGTTGATGAGCGATGATATGTATAACGCAGTCGTATCAAATGTATGAATTGTCCACTCCAAGTACAAAAACTAATAGCAAATTAACAGTCTTTTAATTATTTGTTATGATTAGAATTTAATTACTCATAAATAAAATAAAATGTAAAAAAAATCATGTATTAATTTCTCAAGAGTTGCATGGAAAAACTTCGTTAAAAAAAAGTACAAAGAAATTGACAGAATCGAATCATTGTCCTTACTGTTAATCAGTAGGGGAAGCGAAAACATGCTATACTCTCTCTTTCCATGAAATGCAAATATCTTCTTTTCCCATGTGAGCAGCGAGCAACTTGCAGACATGCTACGGATACAAGAAGTTGCTAATAAATCTGATTTCAACAATTTTACCTCCTGCAACTACAACAGGTATTTGAATCAAACAGCTCACATCATCAAGCACCATTATAGGGATTGAAGTTCTTATCATGGTGAGACACGAGCTGTGAAAATCTAGCGAACTTATCACAGTCAACCCAGTTGCTAAAATCTCGAACCAAGTCTTCTGTAGTAGGTTTGCACATATAATATCAAAGAATTCGATCATCAAGACAGAAAAATACCTCGGTTTGTCGATGACACAATCGAGACAGTTTAGGATAGAAATTTGAATTGCCAATAGACACAAAGGATGGAAAGAAAAAAATGTTGCTAGTCATGCTTTTTATGAAATAGACAGATATTATTTTGGTTCTTTGGCAATGGAGATTGATGGTGAGACCATTCCATTCTTTGGAAAGAAGCCTGCATCACCCTACAATTTTCATTGATGAATGGCTGGCTTTCTGGGAAGTTGAAAGCTGGATCTTCTTCCTTTTCAGATTGTTTATTTCTATTTTTTTCTCAAAAAATAAAAAATGCATGCATGCATACATACTATATATAGACGAACACATACTTGAAAGAGCTTTGTTATGCTGCAGACCTTATCTGGCAAATCTACTCACTTCAATGCTTTGTTTGCTAAGGAATCGACAGTGGGATAAGAATTCTCATTTTAATTCCTATATAATGTCTTCTTTAGTTGATTTACCTGCAAGGAAAACCATGGTTTCACATAAGCGAAATGTCATACCCTGAAATTTAAACTTCAAATTAAAAAAGAAAAAGAAAAAAAAAGCCACTCTTGCTTTACCAAAATTTGCAAGGGGATGTGGATGATTAGAACATTCTTCCTTTATGACACAGAATATGATTTCCTACGCGCGGGAAATTACATAGATCCCAATATGGTATCAACAGTGAATTAAGCTACCAAATACTCTAAATACACAAAATAACATCATGTCCACAAGAACAAAGTACTGAATACATACATGCTGTGGTAACATGGCACAACATAGAAAACCTGACTGGCTAAAGAGTTAGCTGAGTTGAGCATGAGATGAGTGCAGAGGTGAGGGTCCACACCCATATTAATATCAAGGTCTAGCTCTCTTGTTGCTGCATGATGGGCATTTGTACTGCTTGATGTGCTCAGCCCTGGCAGGAGTGATCTTCACGCACTTGCCATGGAACCACTTTTCACATATGTCGCAACAAATCCAGAACTCATCTGCAGCATAGTTCTCTCCACAAGCCCCACACAGAGTATCCCCGTGCTCCTCCTCCTCCTCCTCATCCAGTCCTTCCTCCTCATCCTTTGGTTGCCCCTTCAAATACTTGACAGATTCTGATCCTCGCTGTTTTCATATTCATCAAATTAGCATGTAATAGTGACCAGAATTAGCATTTGACATCACATCATGACATCAATAATCATATTGGAAAAGACAATTTTGTCTCTAGGAAAAACACAAACACCAAGTTTTGCAATGGTGGGAAACAACTTAGTGTTTACAACGAATCGTGCTCCTATAATATTTTTAAGCATTCAGGATTGGGTTGCTAGTCCACAATCATATCATTTCCTTTTTAACATCTTAATCATTGGCTCAGACAAAACAGATGTGATACCCTTGCAACCTATTATCTTCAACTACATCAGACCATTGCAGACTCACTACCAATAGGAACCATGATGATTTCCATATGCACAAAACCATCTGAACTAAATTAGGATTTGAAAGCAAGCTTCGTATGAAAAAGGGATAAACCCTTGTACATGTTAGTATACCCATATTTTTGGCAGGGTTTGACAAAAGTAGTGAAGACGTCATGAATTCAAGAAACATAATACGGACAGGGGCAGAACTAGATTTTAGGTATGGGGTGTTCAATATAAAATATATTAGTATACATTTGGAAATAAAATTAACAATTTTTCTTTTTTGTTTTTGTTTTTGTTTTGTTTTGTTTTTTTTTTTTTTTTTTTTTGGGGGGGGGGGGGTTGTATATTTTTATGAAACAAACCTTAAATTCAAGTATATATTGCATTTTTAGGATTTCTAAAATGAAGACTTTTTCTAACTTTGGGGATGTCATGGCTCCCCGGCTAATGCTGTAGGTCCACCCTTGAACATACCAAACCAAACCTAGTGACACTGTGAACTGAGAATGAAATGTCCATGCACCTTTCACAAAAAGTTTTTTTTTTTTAAATAAAGTGGGGGAGGGGGATGGGGGTGTCATGTAAAATAAACATGTATCAAACATGGCAAAGAAATCAGTCCAGTGCACAATTGGTCACTGTTAAACAGAACCTTTTAAATTTCATAATTGAGTTCTTAAAAAATGTAACGTTGGGAACCAAAGATTAAATTTTAGTTAATCCTCTTATCAGAGGCTAAAAATAATATATCCATTTGAATTCAGCAGTTGAAGGAATTACATGGTGTAGCTGATATTCCCAAATCATTTAATCAATCAAGAAAAAAAAATAGAGTAATTTTACCCCTTTTGAGTTTGACTTGGACTTGTTGCTGCTATGATTTGAGACGGATGATTTCTCCTTTGCTTGTTTCTTCACAGCTCCAGTTACAATCTCAAATATTGTTGGGAGATCATTTATCATAGTGAAAAGACGTTTCCTGTGTCACAACTTGCATTATATGATTGGGAAATGAAAGTTGATAGACAAATTCACATCAGCTGGCAACCACGTATTGCAAAGAAGGAATGAAAGAAAAGAAAACAAACACAACACTAGAGAGGCAAGTTTCTATGCTCCACCATGAAAATCTTTCAAGCAGAGTAAGCTAATTTCAAGAGGAAAAAAAATCTTGTTAATGCAACTGTTGTTTCATCGCTTTTAGGAGCAGTCTCACCAAGATGAGGCCATCAAAGAGTTAAAAACACAAACTACTTTATCACACAACAAGCTCATACGTCTTGTACTAAAGTGACAGGAGAAAATGTCTTTTCATATAGAACTGCATCAAGAAACAAATCTCTGTTAAAAATCTATACTTCACAATACTGCTATTAAAAAAGGTAGAGGCATCGGTATAAAAAAGATATTGGCATGCAGCATTAACTTGGTTGTTAAGAATTTAGTTTCTAAATTCTACAATTTAAATCAATTGTATTAAAAAAATGTCAAACAATTTTCTTGCAAATAAATAATTACTTTGGAATTTTGATAAATGATATGAGCATATCTCAACCTATCAGACCTTGAAATCAGATGAGACCATAAAACAAATAGCTGATCATTCTTAATTACATACCCTTTTCTCTTCTATTCAAGATGTCACAAACATTAAATTGTGGGCTCTGAGAACAATGCTATTAAAAATCTCCATAAACTGGATCTGGGGTGATTTAAATTCCCAACAAGAAAGCCAAATCCTAAGCTTCGGTTAAATTACAATATGTAGAACATAACAGACATTGTGAGCACGACTATGAAAGTGCATGGACGTCTGATCCCCCTTTTCTTTTCTTTTTTGGAAAACTAAATAACTAGAAAAAACAAAAGATTCTTTTACGTAGACATTGAAACACCAAAGTTGGAAGCAGGAGGGGGGGGGGGACTTGCCTATCAGTTTTATCAAAACCAAATCTAGAGCCAAAGTAGAAAGCCACAGCAAGCAACCATGCGTCACTATGAACAGCAACTAGAGAGAGCCAATCTTTTTCTTGCATCCCATCTCTGGCAAAGTTAATTCCAAGTGCAGGCTCTGGGAGTTCGGGAGGCACTTCTTCAGCAGGTAAATTGACTTCCCACTGTTCATTAGGGAACCCATACAGGCAAAGATTCTCCTTTTCTGTAGGGCACACTAGTTAGTTACATGTATATTTGAACATCATCCACTGTTAAAATGAAGTGAGAGACTATAACTATAATTAAAAATAAAATAAGAGGCAATAAGTTTATAACTCTATTTTTCTCTTTCGCAAGCTATCCAAATCACTCGGCAAACAAAGATCACAACAGAAACAGTAATATCAGCATGCATCTCAAAAAAATCAAATGCAATCAGAGATGCTGGAAGGTGAAAATGCTATTGGAAGTGATAAGGTGCAGTTCCTCCTTAAGCTGCAAATAGAAGGCATACAAGAAATTATACAGAAACGCCACACTGAAACGTAAGAAAAATAAAGCTCCTAATTATCACCCTTGACTTTGTTATAGACGTCAAGAAAAGTTAATTAGCAGAACCAAATGAATGAAAATAGAGAAGCTTGATAATCGTAAGAACAAATATAAAAGATCGTTTGAGTTCTACGTCCAAAGTTAATTTTTCTGTGGTTTGAAACCAAATCAAGCATACTTCTAAGGTAGTATAAATTTCAACTTGTTTTAGACAACCACTGGATTTAAAATCTGAAACCATAAATAATACAAAATCCAGCATATCGATATTTGGAATCATAACAAACAAGTGGAGTGTAAGTAGGAGTTGAAAAACTCACAGAAATACAGCAAATAGAACTCATCTCGACACAAATAGAAGAATCCACCCAGATCAATGCCAAATGTTCCAATGCACAACAGAAAATGATTCGCTCAAGGATCCCTAAACAAAGTTTGCTTGAATTTTTGAAGAAAACACTTCTCTGTCCCCAACTCAAGATTGTGGAGGCTTGAAACGTAGCTTATGGAAAATGCATGTAGTATTTCTCCTTCTTAACAATCAAGTAACGTCAATAACTGTTTGAAAAGAATAACTTAAATCTCAAGTGCGAAGCCGAAAATAAGTGAAGTAGAACAATCGTATAAAAAAGAAGAAGATTTTAAGCTTAAAGCCGCACTAACCAGTTTTTTTATTTAAAAAAAAAAAATAGCAATGCTTTTATTAATCAGTTGAACTTTACTCCTAATAGAGTTTTTAATATACAAAAATTCAAACAACAGAACACCACCAAGTAATGAACAGAAATTAAAAAGCATGGTAGAAAGATAAAAGAACCCTAACCAGGATCACACTGCTGATAAAATTCTTCTACATCTGCCAAAAAAAAGAAAAAAGAAAAACCACCACAAACAGACGTAACATAACTCACAATGCGAAATTAAAATCCGAAAAGAGAATTGAGAGAGAGAGAGAGAGAGCAGAACCAGTAGTTAGGGCTTTGATCATTCCAGCTCTACGGCCTTTAAGATCCCTGAAAACCTCCTCTACAGTTCGGGGGTTGTACTGGGCGCCTGCGTCCATTTTCCCGTACAATTCAAACAAACAAATTGTGCTGCAGATAGACCAAGATAAATACTAAATAATTTAATTATTATAAAAGAGAGAGAGAGAGAGAGAGAGAGATAATAAAGGAAATCTATCTTGTTTTGGAGGGGTATTTATATTTATGAAGAATCCAAAAAAGAAGTTCCTTTTCTTTTTCTTTTCTTTTTCTCAGTACTTGGTAGCAGAAGCAGGAGAGTGTAGACAGGGACAGGCCACAAAAAAAAAAAAAACTAGTCCCAATGACTAATAAACTTCTGGTCAAGTGATGGTGAATTCCTTATATTTTAAAAAAGGATTTAAAACATCACTCTAACTGTAGAGGTCCTATCACTGATTAAGAGAAAGAAAAAACTCAAGTCCCACCTAATTTGTTGTTTGCTTCCTTCCTTCAACTCAAGTAGTAGTTTTTAATATTTCTTTGACAATCATCAACATCTGAGATTGAGAGGGTGTTCTTCCATCCTTCAAATCAGATTTTAAGCTAGCTTTTGAGACATCTAATTGAGGTGAATTCTCCAGCCGAGTTCAATATAAAGTATAAACTAGATCCTGTCTGCCTTTCTCTGCAACCCACGAGTCGAGGAAATTTATAAATCAATTAAAAAAAAAACAAGTTTGACGTGGATGATAGAGACTCTCGTTATCCACGTCGCATTCGATCCTCGGCTGGAGGATCCATGATGTGATGTTGTTGGGGCTCACTCAGCTCACAGACACAGCCTCAGAGCACACAGATTTCTTGAATCCAAATCCAGAATTAAATTGGGGATGCTGAAGTGAGCTGGGGTGGTTTTCTAATCCCTGTGCTTTGAAGGACTCCTCTCTCTCTCTCTCTCTCTATCACCTGTGAATTAAGATGGGAATCAAAGAGGGAGAAGAGTACGAGATCTCAATCAAGAGCCATCTTGCTTTACGGTGATTGAAGATCACGTACCTGTCATACACGTGTCATGCTTGTTTGCTTTTTAGAAAACATACAGTTTTGTTTTCCGTTTTAAATTTTTTTTTATTAATTACTGTTTTTATTTTTTTTATATACCATATCAAAAAATTAATTTTTAAAAATAAAAATTATTATTTTAATATATTTTAAAAAAATTACTATAACACCTACAGCTGACTCTATTATAGTTGCCGTGTTATTAACCTGCCCGGGGAATTTTAAAATTATTTTTTAATATTAACACATTAAAATGTTTTAAAAAATATTAATTTAAAATAAAAAAATTTAAATATTTTTAAAAATACTTTTAAAGTCAAAAATAAAATATACCCTAATGTGGCACGGACAACCAACTCAATTATAGTTGCCATGATATTAACCTGCCTAACCTGCCCCGTGGACTTCCAAATTTCAGAGTACGTTTGTTTTTTATTTGAAAAATGTGTTTAAAACTTTTTTATTTTTTTAATTAATTTTTTTGGATAGTTTTAATATGTTATGTTAAAAATTAATTTTAAAAAATAAATACTATTTTAATTAACTGGAAAATAGAACCGGGCATTGCGATGCCATAAAAGTTCTTAATTAACCATAATTAAAGTTCATAAAAGATTGATAAACTACAATTAATAAACTAGTCTCCTTGGCTCTTTATAGATCGACCTTCCGCTGAGAACCTTAAACTAGTGATCAAGTGCGCAGGTTAAGATAGGTGAGGTGCCTCCAAACAATATAAATAACTAGCATTGAGGAAACTTCAAAACACCTAGATTTGTGGAAACATACAACCAGTCCGGCATCTGAGCTCCGATAACTTATTTCAATTTTCTGAGACTTCTTATTTCATACAATCACAGCAGGCCGGAGGAGTTTGCTAGCTAAGGAGATGTATATCAGGATGGTGTACACTATACCAGTGGGCATTCATATTTTCTGAACATCTGCTGAGGCTTGTGAGACCAACAAAAGTTCTCTGAGAAAACCAGAATGCCTTGGACTGATTTCACTATTCTGTGAGCAAACCCACGAAGTGCTTTTACTCTGCAACTTCACGGAAAAAACAGAGTCGAGGTACCGATACTTTTGAGTTCGAGGTGCTGCCCTGAGCCAATTTATAACATCTCAAAATTCTAAATGAATCACCTCCCCTCAATATCTGGAAGCAGAAATATAAAAATCTTCATCAAGAAGTGTGTAGAGAGTATTGAGCTTCGGCCAACACAGCAGTGATAAGAATCTTCACCACAACTCAGATTCTAGAGCTGGCTATTCCACATCTATCCTAAGATGGGTATGATATGATAATAACATGGAAATGTATAATACGAGGTAACACAACATAAAACAGGCTGTAAAGGATAAGCATCAGGTGGTTTCTCTCAGGTAAACAGAGTCTTCATATACAATGAAAGTGCCTGCGGCGGAAAAAAAGACTTGTCAATTGAATACAAGCTTATTGGACCATCAAAGTATAAAGCTTGAAAACTGACAGATCATCTTTTGTTTACAAGAAATTAGCTGTAATGGTCATCAAGCGCAACAAGAAAGGAAAAGCTAGAGAGATTGTGCAGGCTCTCTCATGAAGGCTAAAAATCCAAACCATGGGTCGCGCAAAAGTAAACATCAAATGGTGTAGAAGAAGAAGACTAGAAAAACCCAGATCCAGGGGCAAAGTCCATCCCATCAAATATAATCAGATACCAGTTTTTTCTTTAGCTATTACATGAAAGGGGATTTTTTCCAGACATAATTTCATAAGATTTCAAGAAGAAAAGGAATCACCTTTGTCATCATGGGATGAATCATGTTCCTTTATCTCTGGAACATGCTTTTCAAGAAACTGCTGAGTAGTTCTCCAGTAGTGATCACCACCAGCAAGCCAAGTGTCCATATGCATGCCATTAGGAAAATCCACAAAGACGCATTCTCTATTATGAGCAGCTGCTTTACCATAGAGCATTTGCATATGGAATGGAGGAACCATTTCATCTTGCAATCCAGAAAGGAAAAGAATTGGCTGCTTAATCTGCATTAAGAAGGTCAATCCAACAGTGACACATCGAAAGAGGAAATTACAAAAAAAAAAATAGAAAAGAGTCACCGAACTGTAATTGCCATTTCCAGAAACGCAATTCTGAAAATAGCTAGTTCAACTTCAACAACCTGTGTTGTATAAGCAAATCATACAGGATAGGAACATGCACTTTAATTCTTCCACAAACCAAAGAGAAGCAGGGGACACATCCAGCCTATAACTCCAAATATATATTCTCGAATAATAGAAGATATAGATGATGTCCTATGGGTGGCAACAAATGATTGACATGGTCTTCCACTCGTTTTCATATGCACAAGTGCTTTGCATTCACAAATAGTCAATAATGAAAAGCTTGACATTCCACTGACATTTAACCTCACCTGGCCAACAACATCAATGGTACTCCATGGAGAACGTACGAGAAAATTAAGAAGTTTAGGCCCTTTTGAACTCGTGCCTCCAATAAACCACTTTAGGAAGGGCAGTATAACTCCAGCCATGTCCAGAATGGATGTAAAAGTGTTTTCCAGGATCAATGCAGCAACCTGAAAGAATAGACCAGATAAAAGATGATGACAAACACACAAGAAAAAAAGGGGTGAAAAACAAATTAATACTCAAAATGGAATGTGAATAAATTACAATAACTCCAATAAACAGTAACAAAGATAAATAGTAACTCGTAAGTGTGCTAATTGAATTGCAGTGAGCTTGGACAAATCACCTTCTTTATTTGGTTTCTTTCATGTCGATGAAATGACTAGTTGGGAGAAAAAGAAAATGAAGGTATAGCATATCAAGATTATCATATTTTAAACTGGAAAGAAATGCAAGATGAAAGCAAAATACAAGGAGAAGAATAAAGAACTGTCCTAGCCATCACAATAGCATCTGCAACAAGATGAATACCAAGAGACTGTATCATCAAAATTTATGAGAACCTAAAAGCACAATACGAGTGATTTTAAACTACATAAATACATGAAGCCACATGACATGATTAGTAAAAGCTTGTTCATTATTCAGGGAAAAACATAAACAAGATTTTAAACTACAAAAATAAACAGCATATGGTACTAATCGAATTATCTGGAGCAATACCTTATCAGGATTGTTTTTTGTGAGCAGAGCCCCAACTGCACCCCCAAGTGACCGCCCAAACACGACTATTCTAGATGTGTCAATGTCAGTCCTCTGTGAAAGATGATCCAAAGCAGCCTGCCCAAAGAAAGAAAAGCATATAAGGGCTGAGAACAAAGCTATAGTCTACGCATGTAACCATTGGGAGATAAAGGTAACAGGGCCAAGAGAACAGCACACCTGAGCATCTTTTGTGATTCCATGCTGCGAAGGATATCCATCACTTGCTCCATAACTGTTTAGATAAAAGAAATGACGGAGCATTTGTTTTCAATCAGACAAGCAGCAAGAATACAGAAATATAAACAAAAAGAAAGTGGTTAGCAAAATCATACCCTCGATATGAAAGCATGAACACATTGCACTGCAACCTCTGAATCATTATGCGGACCATTTCAAGACGATGGGCAATGTCTGAAGGTTAATTGTTAAGGCCTCTAGTTTCAGAGAGCCAATAAGTAAAAAAAACTTAAAGCTGAATTAACCCAATACAGGACAAATACTTATATGATGGTAAATCATGGTAAGGATACTTTCCAGCATTCTCTTGGAAAAACAGGACAGTCGGACCTGCAAAACCATCAAAACTAATTTCTGAGCTTCGGAATTTATACTATCATGAATGCAACTAAAGAAATGACACGTTCAAATTTAAACTAAACCTAATCCCAATTAAATTTTTAAAAATAATAATCCTTTACTTTAAATTAAATTCCAATTTCATGTTCGCCTATTTAAACCCTAGCTGAGATTTAAGAAATAAATGAATGACCGAAAATAATTGGAGTGATGACCTCGGCTTTCAGGGAGTGCTTTAATGAACCACGCGTGAAGGCGGACGCCATCGGAGGATCGGAGCCAAACGTCCTCGTAAAGGAGACGGAGTCGGGCAGGAGTGACCGGGTAGGATTTAGTGAGACCGGGTAACACCGGGACGTAGACAAGCTTCTCTTGAAAGGCTACAAGCAAAGCCATCCCTGCTACCACTATGCCTCCTACTCCGTACAGCAACACACCCATGTACGACACCATTTCCTACTGTTGCTCTTATCGTTTTGATTTGGCAGTCTTCACCCCCTCTCTCTCTATCTTGCGGTGACCGTGGGGAGCTGTTTGTTTACGATTTGATTTGAAATAGAAAAACCGAAAAAAACATTGACGTTTGTGTTGGGTGAATCTATCTATCCATTTTTCTTTGGATCTTGGGGTGAAAGGAATGTGTTGGAGAATGTGGTGCACAGGTGTCAGAGTTAGACCCGAGGCCTACCTGAGATTTAACCCGATTCAAGGCTCGGGTGGCTGGGTGACTGGGTCAATTCCCAAGTCAACCTGCATCTTTATCAAAAACAATTTGTTCTGGACTTTTAAAAGAAACGATGTTGTTTGGACATGAAGTCAAAAAAAAAAAAAAAACCTGAATTAATTTGTTTTCAAAAATAAATTAAAAAACAATATTATTGGAGTTTACTCATATGTTCTCAATTATATTTGATTAAATCAATTAGATTGTAGGTTGACCTGCTAAATTACCTGAATTCAAACGAATCAACTTACAATCCAATTCAATAAAAAACTTATCTCATGTCTTGATGTCAGGCTTTTGTATCGAAGGATTATTGGATTAACTTCCTCGACCAAACAAAGTTTAATAATAATAATTAAAAATATATGAACAAAGAATGATTACTTAATAATTTTATTGGTTTAGATAGCCAGTGATAAAATGTATTTTTATATTGGCTTGGCTATAAAAAAGATAATTGAAGTTTATGTATTTTTTAGAGAAATGAAAGTAGAAATTATTTTTGGAAACATCTTTTAAAAGACATAAATTTTAAATTGAAATGGTTTTTTTAACATCTTAGTGTAGCTTTGATAACCAAACATCAATTAATTTAATTGTGCGAGTAATATAAAATCATTTTTCAAAAACGCTATCTTAATTTAAAAGCTTGAAATTAACATTTTCTTACATTTAATTATAATTAGAAGAATAAAATTTATAAGATTTTAAAATTCTAATACTATGTCAAAGAATTTTTATCATCCTAGATTTTTAAAATATTGGTTAAAATCCCAAAATTGATTTATATTACTACTAATACTAGTGTTTAAACTTTTAACTTGAAAATAATATTCTGGCATAGGTGTGTTGAAGTCCGTTTTTATCCTATAGGCTTCAAGGCCAAGTTGAGGCCTAAGATAAAGATTGTTAATCTCATGGTTTTGGTAATATGATCCATCATTTCTTGGCGAAGTGGCTGGTAAATCATGCTTATTACCTGCAAAATAACTGTCATGGAAACATAAAGAGTAAAAAGTTAAACCTGATAGAAGGTTATCTTTTTCTTCTTCTTTTTTATAACCCATGAGATCTCTCCTGACGTATTAGTAAATATCTTTTTCTTGTCTAGATAAAAAGTCTTTTACGTATTAGGATAAGATATCTTTGTCTTGTTAATGTAAAAAATATTTCTGACTTATCAGGATAGAAATATCTCTAACTAGTCAGGATAAAATATTTTTGACCCACGGTTATAAAGTTAAAGAGAGCATATGCCTAGCATCTATAGATCTGATAGCTTTCTATACTTATAGACATTGGGAGCTAGTGGGTCTAATAGCTCACTAGACCTATACACGTCTAGGCTCAAAGCCTGGTTAAGCCCAGAGATGATAGGTCTAGTAGCTCTTCAAACCCACACATGTATGAGATTGTGCTTGGTTAAGCCTAGAGATGGTGGGTTATAACCCTCTATTTGTCTATACTTCTGAAAGATAGTCCCACATAAACAAAAAATAATAAATGTTGATCCATTAATAGCCCCCCAAATCATTAGGTATTATAAACAGATTTTGAAAAGCATTTATCAACAGTATATGGGACCATTTTTATCTTTTCCATAAGAATGTGTGCACCTCTTATGACACTGTTGGGATCCTCAAGTCCATGTGTCTTTTTTTTACGAGAAGAAGGTTTGACTCGAGGAATGAAAAGATGATTGGTTTTCAATGTAGTATTTAAGTAGTCTTCTTGAGATATATGGTGATATGAAAGGTTTTTTATGCAATGGTGGAGATAAAATGATGTTTTCTTTATAACCTTAATCGCTCTTGATTTTACTTTTCTTTCATTTTTACTTTCTTTTGATTTCTGAAAGAAAAAACTACTCTCGCATAAAAAAACATAAAGTCACCTCTTCTTTAATCTAAGAAAAAACTCGTATAGCCATCCATAAGACCTCTTTCCAAAATTTTCTTTTTTAATCAAAACTAATGGAGCACAGGAACATTAAACCCATCTACAAAAAAAAAAAAATGTGTCACATCTATTGATAAGGAGTTCATGTTTCAACCAAAACCTGGAAGGAGTAACAAGGGATATGGGTCCCTCAAATTAGGTTCCAGAGTAAGAGTGGGTGCCACATTAGCGACCTTCTCTAATGAGAAGGATAAGAGAATATCCCCTCATAGGAGTCCATCTTCTGCCCCTACTAGAGACTTTGAAGAAAGAATAAAGTTGCCTCAAACTCTAAGGACGACGTCCCCAACAACATATGTGCTACAAACATAGGATTCATGGCTTGTCACTAACCTGATAAGTATGTAGCCCAAGTGCCTCACCCTAATGATCGCATCAACCAACTAACCCTAGGCACCTCCTAGGGTTATTTTGAAATTATTGCCCTCGTTTACATGCATACGATGGGATACTCATTTCCTCTCCAAGGATTTGTGAGAGATTTGTCTAGCTACTATCAGTTAGGTTCAGACCAGCTACATCCAACAGGTGGACAATCATGTCCTCCTTCAAAACATTATGTAAAATGGTTGGGCTTGAGCCCATGGTAAATATTTTCATGGTTTGCTACCAATTGGTCACTAGCACTGATTATAGCAACAACATGATATGGTTCTTCACCTTTGCTAATAGAAGCAATGGTGATTTAAAAATCATGTTAGCTAGGAAGTCAATGCCTGTCAATAAATTAAAGGGGAAATGGTTAGTCATAAGATATATTAGGACAGTCAATCGCTGAGAAAGATTGCAACCAATCTAAGGTTGTCCCCTCTACTAAAGGGTCCCTCTTTTGAATTTGACCCACACTAACTATGAAATTGACAAAATGGCTAAAGGATATTACCACGTTGTTTTGTAAGTATAAAACCATTCTGCCATTTTGTTTCTTTATCGCATCATTTCAAAATTTAACCTTTATTTGTCCCTACAAGACTAATAGCTGAAGAAGAAGGAGATACGTCATTAGAACCTCTTATAAAGAGTTTGCCTAGGGGTCTTTGTCTCGTGTCACTAATGGAGACAAAGGTGAAAAGGGAAGGAGAGATTCCTTCATCCTTATTAGGAAACTCTTTGCTCTTAAGGACCCTACCTCCTTGAAGATAACAATAGGGGTCATAAACCACATAGAAACTAGGGGTCGTTATCTTTCCTTATCTAGGGAAGAAGCAAACCTGACTCCCCATTCGAATGATTGCAAAGGAAAAATTCATTATAGAGGCCAAATTACGAAGCATTAAGGTGGTTTATACCACACTGAAGGACCAAGCACAAAGCCTTACCCTTGAGTTGAGTTCCAGGAAAAAAGTGATTGAGGCCTCCTATAACTAGGTGGTTCCCCTGATGCAGGAGCTTCTTGAAACTAAGGCCTCCCAAGTTAGTCTACGAGTTGAGCTTACTGCTGTAAGGAAAGAAGCCCAACGTTTCCATTCAAAGTTTGAGGCCTTAAGGAATTCTCCTAAGGAGTTCAAATAATCTTTCAGGGGTTTGACAACTTTGACCAAGATGGTGGGAGACAAGATTTTCCTTGTCATGTCTAACCTGTATTTCTTTAACCTTTCAAAGGGAATGCAAACAGATTTTAATACGACCTTCCATCTAGTCTTAGTCCCTGATTTGACATATATATTCCTAGTCAGTCTTAGTGTAACCCAGCAAAAAGAGTAGCTATCTTAGGAGCCTAAGTTGGATTTTTAGATCCTTTTTATATGTATATATGTATTCTTCTGTCGTATACATCATTTCTTTTATAATATAATTCTTTTATCTCCATATTGCTTTTCACAAGTTTAGAGTCTTTGTGTAGAGTTCTTGTTTGGGTTCATTGCCCATATTTAGTTAAACATTTACAGGTCTAATGCCTATACTTAGAAGATCATTTCTTAGTTTGACGCTTATACTAAAGGGATTATTTCTAGGTCTAACGCCTATACTTAGAAGATCATTTATAATGGTGAGCGACAAATCATCTAACCTTAGTAAGGTTTATGATGGTTCTGCCTTCTAGGAACTAAGAAGGGATATCATTTGTAGGTGTTCACTTATTACCGATGTAATGTTTATCCCATTCAAGCTAAAATGTGATGTAGCATTAGGGAGAACATGTCAATTTCTTTCAAGGTAAACTGTGTTGTAAAACTAGGAAGACGTTCATTACTTTCAAAGTAAATATGTTATCGTAATAAAGAGAGTAAATTCATCCCATCTTAGAAATATTTGATAGGATTGTGCCCTGAAGAGATCGTATCCATCCCTGTTGTTGATGCAGTGTCTATCTCATCCTTAAAGAAAAGTGTGATGGCATTTATGAGAGCATGTTGATCCCTTCTAAGATAAAATATGTCATAACACTAAGGAGACGTTCATTACTTCCAAAGTAAATGTGTTATCACACTAGAAAAAGTAAATCCATCTTATTCTAGAAGTTTGAGAGGCTTGCGTATTCAGGAGACCGTATCCATCCTCGTTGTTGATGCAGTGTCTATCACATTTTTAGAGAAAAGTGTAACTGCACTAAAGAGAACATGTTGATCTCTTCCAATGTAAAATATGTCATAACACCAGGATGAAATTCATTACTTACAAAGTAAATATGTTATTGCACTAAAGAGGGTAAATCCATCTCATCTTTGGAAGGTTTGAGAGGCTTGCACCCTAGGGAGATTGTATCTATCCTCATTGCTGATGTAGTGTTTATTCCATCCTCAGAGAAAAATACAATTAAACAAGAAAGAACATGTTGATCCCTTCCAAGATAAAATATGTTATGGCACTAAAAAGACATTTATTATTTCCAAAGTAAATATGTTATCGCACTAGGAATGATAAACTTATCCTATCTTTGAAAGAATTGAGACACAAAAAGTAGAAAGCATTTGTTATTTTGAACAATATAATTCATATACAAGAAACTTGCATTTCTAGTTATTAACCATAATACATTTCCATCGCACTTTGGGGTGCAACCAACCAAAATAATATTTTCGTTGCGATTATAGTCCTGGTCCTAAAAGGTATATGATAAGTGTAAAATATATATATATATATGTTTTTACTCCTTCTACAGTATTATTTTTAATATATTTTGAGCTTATTTGAATTTATTGGAAGCTATTTTTATGAGTTGGCATGCTTAAAAGACTTTGTGAATTAATTACTAAAGATAAGAAATTCTGCATTTTATGTTTTGGATGTAACTTCTTGTGACAGGTTTTTTGCCATGTTAGAGTTCTCGAATGAGAACATGGGTTTTTATCTAAGTTGAAGTACACATGTCAAGCTTTCCAGGAAGGTATTATAGGCAAAAATCCGATCTCATTTAGATCTCTAATGAGACCTGCAAACTTGGACTAGAATTATACTCGCAACAAAATTCTTCTACTTTAACATACTAGATATTCAAATGAAAATATCTTGAGCTTTAGATACCGAAATTAGACGATTTAAAAGCTCCAATTTATCTACACATCTAGGACAATAACTTTCATAGGTACTCCAAGTCAAATAAAATTGTTTAAAGACCAAAATCCAGACGCAGCCTGAAGGACGAGATGGGTCTTATATTCTAATTAGAAAACTAACGGTGTCAAGCATCCCACTACAACTAAAAGTCTAACATAAAAATGGTAAGCCTTAGGACCCAAAAAAGATACATATCAAGCCTCTAACATGCCATGAATGAATTAATACAGCTAGGATGATCGAATATTGCAAGAAACCAAGTCAGAAACAAAGTCTAAGTTGCAACAAAGTTGAAATTACAACAGAGTTTTGACAACAATAGAGTCAAATTTTCAAATAAATTTCTGAGAGATTTATCCAACCTTAAGGACCAAATAAAAAAAAAAAGAATTAAGTGTCATGAAGACTTCTAATTAGCCTAATAATCCTAAAGAAATTCAGCAGCCAATGGAGAGGATGAATAAAGCAAAACACAATTGAAACAGGGTCCGAAAAACATTTCTTTCTTCTCTCTGCTTTTTTAATTTTCCATCAATTATGAACTAAACTCCTGAATTTGATTCAAAGAGATGGCATGTTAAACAAGGTCAGAATTATGCTATTGATTGTCATTCAAAGCTTTATTGAATTGTTTTAAGATGGCATGTATGCCTTTCTAGTTTTCTTTCAATCCGTAATTGTTGTTAGGAACTAGAGTAAGAAGAAAAAAGAATTAATTTGATTGCTGCAACTCTCATCTTGATTTATTAGGGAAGAATAAACTAAGTTATATTGTCAAGCTTTTGAACGTTTGCTTAGAATAAATATATAAATTTTATGCCTAAGACTATTGCCAATTGAATGAAATGCTTTCAAATATTACATTCGCCTGGTGGTAAGAAATTGATTAGAGAGTTTTTTCTTAATTAATGTACTTGTAATCTTATTGATTTCCCTCAACTTTAAGAGATATCAAATTTATTTGCTTAATATGAAATAATATTTATTTTACTTCGATGATCAACAAATTTATAAAAGATAGATGTGTGGACTCTTGAGCTGATTTAACGACATATCAATTTATTATTTTGGAATTATTGTTTCTTGAATTTTCCATTCAAATCCTCTGTTCTTTTCTCATTTCAGTATATTGTAGGAAGATTAAAACGAGATTTCCTTTGGGTTTGACTTAGTTTCCACGATCATACTATAAAATTTATTTTGTTTATGATAGTTAAGTC
>NC_133289.1:12626830-12677504 GCF_005239225.2 Populus alba | reverse complement strand
AATCGAAACCAGTCGGTTTCTATTCGGTTTTCTGGTTTTTTTTTTTTGAAACAAATTGTAGTTTGGTTGCTTTTATATATATATATAAACCCAGAAGTGAAAAACTGACAATGATCACCCCTACATCAAATTATAGATCTGGGCTCGATTAAAAAGTTCAATTCAATTTGAACGTAGATGAAATAATAATAATAAAAAAAAACAATTCAAAAACTTTGTCTAAGAAAAAAAACACAATACAAAAATGGAGGGTTAAAATCATAAAAAAATTCAATTTGAAAGAAGATCTCAAAGAAAATAAATTGCAATCAAAAGAATAGGGACTAAATCTAAAAGTAAAAAATATTAAAGAAGGATGAAATTGAAAATAAATTTTAATTTATATAATAACTAAAATAAAAAAATATCAATTAAAAAAAATATAGATTAAATTTAAAATAAAAAAAATGAAAGGCCACAAAGAATTCTAGACGGTTAGGCACAAAAATAAAGAAGGAGAAAGAAAAGAAAACTAAACTAACATCAAACTAAAAGGAATTCCACTACAACACTTCACCCATAGAGGAGACCCCGCCATGACGAATCAAAAAACACAAGGCACACTTGAGGGTCTAGCCCATTGGTCAACAGCAAAGCTTGTCTTTGCGAAGGTCTTGGGTTCGATTCTCAAGAGTACCAGCCTGTCACCCCCGCGGTGCCTTACCTGCCTACTGGGCTTGCAGGATGTTCAGTGGGCCGGGGAAATAGTCGTGGTGCGTGTAAGCTGGCCCGGACACCCCGGGTTACCAAAAAAAAAAAAAAAAAAAAACACCAAGGAAAGTTGATTTTGCCCATTATAAGCCCTCACATAGTCCATAAACATGATAAGACGACTTTTCACAATCATTTTTTATTTTTGTTTGTTTGTTTATATTTATTAAAATACAAAGTTGCTCTTAAGACACTATGATAATAATAATAAAAAAAAAAAAAAAACAAAAGTACAAATAAGCTCCTGAATTATGGTAAGGAAGTTTGATTTTAAGGTCAATAAAATCATTTTACATGTTATTAAAAGTGAATATTTAAAAAAACATCAAACCCAAGTTAAATAATTTTTTAAAGGCAATTAAGTAATTATATTTTATAATTCCTTTTTGAAAAAACATAGCTGCTCTCAAATCAATCTTATAAATGCCCAATGAAACATGTAAAAAGGCAATAATAATCTTTAGTGCAAGACCATTGAATTTTCTTTTGTAGGAACAAACATATAATTTTTACCGTTCAATTTCAAAAGTAAATCTCAGCTTGTTTACAATAATTTTCCCTAAATGTTTTAGGTTTGCTTTTAATGAACATGCTAGTCGAAATGTAAGTAACATTAAGGGCGGACTTACACAGGGGTTTAAGCGGGCTTAAAAGTTTATTTTGAGTCTATAATTCTATAAATTATTCAATTATACCCTTAGGAATTATAAATTAGCCAATCTTAATTATTTAGGTAAATTGTTTTTCTTTTTTTATCAATAATAAGTGGTTCCTCATGTGATCTAATATATGAATTTATCAAATTTTCATTTAATGTATATTGAAATTGTTTATTTGAGAAAAAAGTACAATGAAACTATTTATTTTTTAATATAAATAATGTGCACTAAAAGTGAAATACACACACATATGAGCTAGTAACATGTACTAAATTGAAATCATTCTAATAAATTCTTCACTTGCCTTTTTAATTCAAATAGTATTTTTACTAGTAGTTAGAAAAAATATAATCTAATATGTGAATATTTTGACATGTATTTTTATTTACTTATTTAAATTGATAACTTAATGAATTGTTTGAAATATACTGCAATAATAAATTTATGTGAGTTTATATATTTTCAAGATATTATATACGCGTATGCATATAAGTATAACTATTAATATGAGTTAAATTAATTCTTCCCTCAATTTATTTTACATTATACATTATATAAACTATGAGTTATGAATTCATATACATAGAATATAAAAGTTTGTCCATCAATTTGTGTTCTTAAGAGCTCACCTTATGAAAAATTTGAGTGGTTGACCTCATAAATTTTATGTCCTAGCTCTGCAACTAAGATTGAAAAAAAAAAACTTAGTTTTAATACATAAAAATTAATTTTAAATTGTATACATAAAAAAATAATTTAAAATTGCATATGTTGGTGGGATATGTAAATATCACATTTTTATTTTTCTCTAAGATACGATATGATAGTGGTTTAGTTTATTTAGGAGTATGATTGCAGTTGTATTTTAAAGTGTTTTTTCGTGTTAAAATGCATCAAAATATTATTATTTTTTTATTTTTTTAAAAATCATTTTGAAATCAGCATATCAAAATAATCCAAAACATATAAAAAATTAATTTTTAATAAAAAATTTAATTTTTTAAAAATACAGATACAATCATGTTTCCAACCACTCGTAATATATTGAATCCTGTCAAATTAAGACACCCAGTAATATAAGCGATGTATTCTAATCAATACACTATTTTCGCCATAAAGTTCGAGTCTCCAAAACTTTGAAGTCTTGACAAGGAATAAAACAAGTTAACTTTTTTTTTTTTTTTTTAGCTTGTTGGGTATTTTGTTTATTAACATGATTTTTTTTATATAAAAAAAAAGATAAAATAAATATAACTTAAAAGATAATTGGTGAAATAGAACCATACATGTTGTTATTGAGAAACACAATATTTTAAAAAAATTAAGAAATAAATTGCATGAAATTACGATGAAAAAAAAAGAAAATAGAAAAAAAACCTTGAAAGCAAACCAAAGTTTTGTTCACAACACTACGGTAACTATTATAAAAATTTTAACAAGATAAATTTAAAGACACTAATAAAGATCACATGACAGGTGATTAAATTAACTATGGACACACTTGCCACTCAACTCTTTTAGTGACAAGTTAAAATCTTTTTTTATTTTAATTATATTTATATCTATATCTAAGAAGCCTTCCTTAAATTTAATTCAATGAAATCTTTAAAAAGAAAAAAGAAAAAAAAGAAGAAGATAACTACCACATTAAATATTCTTTAACCAATGCCTTGAGCAATCAATAACAGGACCCTATATAAAAGCTTATAATTTATAATTGGAGGATTGTTTTTAATTAACATTAATAGGAATTTAATGCCTAGCACTTCAACTATTTTAATGTATACTTCCTGTATGTATTATTTTAAATTTTCATGTTATTTGACAAACAAATATTAAATATTGTGCCAAGGCATTGCTCTTCCATCGTGTATTATTTATCCAACATTGGGATTTACCAAATTATTCTTTTAATAACATTTTTGGGTGTGGAAGAATTGTAATGTATACACATCACGTGTAGTGACACAATCAGAACCTGCATACCCTTAATAATATTAGTTATTTATCAATCAAAGAAACTATTCTTCCCATTCAATTCTTTTTAAAAGAAAAATGAAAGAAAATATTATTTGAAAAAAAAAACCCTCTATTTCAATTAAAGGTGCAGAACAAGAGACAATAAATATACGTACTTTGAGAATTTTTATAATTGTTAATCATTTTTTTTAAATGAATGTATGGATTCTCAAAATTATAGTAACTAAATGAAATTTAAAGATGTTAATACAATTGTATTTGAGATTAGATATTAATTAAAAACAATTTAATAGCAATAAAAAGATAAAAAAGAAGAAAACCTCTTAATATATCAGCGTAAATTTTATTCATCTTTTACTCCGAGTTTGGATAAAACCCTCACGTGTCATATCTATTTACTTTTCTTTGTGAAGTGAAAAAAACAAGTAAAAATCAAAATCATGATTGCCAAATTTTCAAAAGGCCACATGGGTTTTTAAAACTTGTTGAATTAAGAAGTTATAAATTTGAACTAATTTTAATGATTGGAGTGATGGAAAACGAGTGGGGTCTTGCCTGGGTTACTCCTGAACTTTGAATTTGCTTAGGGAAGAAGTAATTAAAAACTTTACACAGAAAGACATGTGGGTCTGAAGTAGGTTTTATATTTGGGTTTGATTATTCTTGAAAAAATAAGTTTCTCATTAAATAAAAGATTCTCTAATTTTAAGTCAGGAAATATACAAGAGAAATAATGTGTAAGAAAATTGAGAAAAAAATATGTATAGAATTTGACATGTTCAATATAAGAACCCTTTATTTATTTGATAATCCAAGATATTTATAAACTTAACTCATGTTAGCTCACCTTGGGACATGGATAATTGCACAGTAATTGATTGGTGAAAACATTGGTGGCCATTGTGGGTTTCAGTGACTTGTAGTGTCATTGCTGGAGAGATCGATGAATGTTAGTGACTTATTGGATCAAAATAGCCATTGATTAAGAAAAAAACACCTGATTTACATAAAAGTGGTGTGTGTTGCACTACGACCACTGACTATAAATTTGGTGCCTAAACAACATAAAAGTTTATACTTGCAAAGAACATGCCAGTAAAGTATAGAAACGTTTGTGTGTATGTGTGTGGTGCGCAACTCTATTTTATGACCCCTCAAAACTTTAAAAATACTTAGTGTGTGTGTGTTGGATGGCCCATTGCAAGGGTAAGTGTGTAATAGATTGAACCGAGGCTCGAACATAGTAGGAGTTAGCCGTTTAGGCCAAGGTCAAACAATGTTGGTGTTTTTTTTCGTGATAAAATTTGCACCATCATTTTGCCCAAGTCTTTTATATAAATGTATTTGAAAGACTTAACTAGCATAAGTTGGGGAAGAAAATACTTATAGTATAAATGTTACTTATATTGGCTACGCGTGCATCAAAATGTTACCTTGGTATGAGAGTTTCTTATTGTAACTTGGTTTACATTGGTCATAAAGTCTAGGAGAAAGATCCTTAATCCTTTTAGAGATAAAAGATTGTAGTGACCTAGAGAATGATCCTTGATGTTTTTCAAGATATTAAAGACATGTATGGAGATTAATAGGGATATATATGGAGACATGGAGATTGCTTCATAGAGATATGTTTGAAGACATGATGACCTTATATAGAGATACCTCATGGAGAATTTTGTTAGAGACATTGGACATATGAAGAAAAATTATTACTTGTATTGAAAAGTTCAAAAACGAAGATATAATTCATGGAGATAATCGAAAGATTATCTAGTTATAGGTGGTATATTAAGTGTGCAAGCTTCTTTCCTTTCAAGATCTTTTTTTTTTTTTTTCATAAATTAGTGGAGGTAACATCTAGTGATCAATCTTTCTATCAATATTCCTATCTTATTTTTCAGAGATAACATTCCTTATTGTCATGCCCATGGTCACAATGAAAAAAGGAAAAAACTTATTAAGGTTTCTCGTGTTCATGCCATTTTTCATGGGAATAGGATATTGTATAAATATTTCCCCTCTGATAGATGCTAAGACCTTAAAATGTATAGTGGTTAGTGGTGTGATTAAGAGCTCAGGGAATGTCAATGATCAAGAATTTGCTTCTTAATGGTTCTTTCATATGCTTTTGTAGGAGACTGATGGTGCCTAGAAAACTTTATTTATGGATGGAAACGAGGGTGACCTTATCTAGTCACATTGGCTTCTTTTATCCTTATATAAATTTTAATTGAATGTTTAACGTTTAAGAGATTTCTACCAGGAAAAGTAGTCTTTCCTGTAAGGAAGTTGTAGATCCATTAATCAAGGCTTTTATTGTGATGGGATTAAGGAGTCTTTCCACATTGATCATTTCCTCGTCAAACATTTGGAGATAGACCCTGTGTAACTACCCTAATTTTATTTACACAACATTCCATGTATACCTCTTTTATTATTATTGAAAGTACAAGATTTTTTTGGTATTCAACCAAAAATCTGGTAGAGTTTTCTCTATATTTTTAATACCAAGTTATCGACTTCAAAATTTTCACAATCTGCAAACAATAATTCTAACATTTGTCCCGCCATCCGGGACTTTCTTAACCTACACAATAACAACTTCTATTTTCTTCATTATTCATTGAAATAAAACAAGTATTATATTATTGCATAAATATTATGAATAATGTGACAAGTATATATATATGCTTTAACATCAATTACTTTAGATACATCATCTATAATTAATTTAGATATGTAAATACATTTTTGGATACAAAATGATATTACAAAACAAAATATTCCATCTCCCAATTACATCATTTGATAAAACAAAAGATACAAATTCATGAATCTATGATTCAACGCGATAAGACAAGGTAACTGGAAATTCATTTTATACTAAATACAATCAATTTTATGATCAATGATAATTTAATATTATCTCTTATACACACACACACACACACACACACACACACACTCACAACATCATTTATCAAACAATTAATCTCTTAATATATCCTTATCTTTGCAAATCAACGTCATTAGCACAATTTTAAGGACATACCAATGTTATTTCTAACCTAAACCAGACATTTGTTTTATTACTAAATCAACTGGTTTCTTCACTTGCCCATTAATCAAGATACTAATCCTTTTATCCAAGGATTAAGTCTCTTCAATTGCCCATTAACCAGACACTGATCCCATTAATCAGGGACAATAGTTTTTCTTATCACCTATTATCTAGGGCACTAATCCCAATAACTAGGGAATTAATTTTCTGTAATCTCGTATTAATTACGGCACTAATCCCATTAACTAGGAAACGAATCTCTTCAATTGCCCATTAATCAGGGCACTAAACTCCTTAATCAGAAAATTAGTTTCTCTAATCACCTATTATGCAGGGCAATAATCCTATTAATTAGGAATTAATTTTTCCAATTGTTTAACATTTTCCAAATAAAAATCAAGATACAATTAAAGAAAATTGCAATTATAATTTAATTAATATTGTAGTTGTAAAGTGTTGAGAACCTACATGATTTTTGAGAGCATGTAATGGTCCTCTGCTATTGACTAGGTCATACGACCTCTCCCATAGCAGCAAAATCAATATGTCATTTGCTATTGATCACCCATAAAGGTGAATTTCTTTCTCTACATGGATTTCAAATTTGCAATTTAATCAAATCAAAAACTCTAAATTCTCGTCATGCATAAATATTCATTTGGTTTTTTTTTGTTTTTTTTTTTGCAATTTGATCATCAGCCTCACATTAAGTGTTTCAGTCATCATAATTAAACATACATATTATGCTAAATTACATCAAACAACTGATATCTCCCTTAAATAAACCCAAAAGAACCAAAGAAACTAAGAAAAGACTAAAACACAAAATCAAACCAAAACTGGACAGTAGCCAAAACGATCTAATTGTTAATGGTCCAATTATTTCTTAAATCGGTCTAGCTGTTTCTCAAAACAACTATATCGTTTCTGGTTTTGGGAAATTTCTCTCTTATGTCTCTCTCTAGCTGAATACACCATCATGGAAATAATTTCCTAGTTAACCTATCTTTATTCATGTTTATAAATAAGATTTAACATTATAACATCCCAAATTAAATCAACAAATTTCTCAGATTTAAATTCCATAATTATACATAACATCATTCAAGCTCTCATTCATGGAATTACCCAAATCAAACATAATAAAAATCATGCTTACTTTGAAATAACAAAGATTTAAAAGAGACTTAAGATGGAAATCAACCCTTTATCCTTCTCTTTCTTCCTTTTCTCACCAACTCTTGTTCTCACTCTTAAGTTTTTGAAACTCCTTAAATCACTCAAATACCTTATTTTGATCACTTACTAACTCTTTTAATCATCCCAAACTAGCCTTTTTATTAAGGATTTTATCAAGAAAAAGGAAGAAATCGAAGAAATCTAACCCCTCTTTTATTCTTACAAGACCATGGCATGAGAGAGAATGAAAAAGTATTTATAGTGCAATCTTCTTGTTTATTGCACCTTGACCATCTTTTTTTTTGTATTTATACATTGACCCCTCTTGGCTTTAACTATTATATTTTGTCCCCATAAAGTTTTCCTTTCTAACAATTTAGTGTTATGTTCACTCTTCATTTCATTAATTTCACCTTTTTTTTTTAATCTTGATTAAGTTTCTTTAATTTAATTTAACTTATTTTATTATCGGGTTAAGTTTATCATATTTTGCTAACCTGGGAAAACTCTAGCTAGAGGTTTACACCCTAGTGCTCTCATCATCTTGCCCTATGATGACAAAGAACTTAGTGATGCTTTTTTTTGGTTAAAATGCTTGTATTAAAGTAAGAGATGAGTTGATGTGCCGTGAATGATTTGAAAATCAGCAACAATGATTATAATGAAAATGGATGAAGGATGGGTCTGGTTGTGTTGTCTTTCTTTTGGTATTTAGGCTGGATTGTAGTGATTTAAGGTAAATAAGATGGAGATAAACTAGAATGATACTTTGATAAGTCGATCTGGACGCCACAAAGATCAATCTAGGATTTCGACGCCACACTCTTTGTGATTGAAGAGTGATAAGTCAGGTAGGGTTCTTCACAAAACGAATTTGGAAGAACAACTCTTAATTCTCTGAATTAAGTTTTCAAATCTTGGCCAAAAGTGTTTATTTCATATTCTGATACATATCTATCTTTGGAACATCCCTCCAAAGTTAGGTGAATTCAACATGACAGAAGTCAAGCCTAAAAACTAGACTTTTAATAAAGCAAGTAGACAAATTTAACTAACACACGTTTTTTGTTGACATTTCTAAAACATATGCAGACGAAATTTAAAACAGCCATAACTTTTGACACAAAAGTCCAATGCACTCATGGTTGGACAATATAGAAAGATCACGTTCTGAACTTGAATTTTACCTACATAAATCTTGTTTTCACATGCATTGGATGACTTCAAATTCGGGTTCAAATCCATCTACTGTGCTGACCGTAAACAGCATCAATTCCTTCACTTGCATTATCAAATCCAAATACAAGTAGCCCAGCATGAAAAGAACCATTAAGGGCTTTTCCCATCTCCAAGTTCCAATTGTAGGCAAATAAGTACCCTTGAACCAATTTCAAACTGATTGCTAATTTTTTAACTCCGACGCAGCTTCAATCATTGCAATTTGATTCGTCAAGGCCCGTTGTAGTTGTTTCGCTCTCGCTCTTGTCATTGGACCATCTGAATCCTCTTGCATATTAGATTCAACTTTACGAGATGGATTATAATTCCCATGATGCACATCATCAGCCCCGGGTTGAAAATGATTTGTCCTCAAATCAGAATCGTCATCATCATCCAAGTACGGAGATAAGTCTTTCACATTAAAAGTAGTTGATACGTTGTAATCACCAGGAAGATCTACCTTATACGCATTGTCATTCACCTTCTCTATAATACGAAATGGACCGTCAGCTCTTGGCATCAACTTGGACTTACGTTTGCTTGGAAATCTGCCCTTGCTAATATGAATCCAAACAAGATCTCCAGGTTCAAAACCTGACCATCTTTCGCCCCTTGTTAGCTTGTTTAGCATACTTTGTTGTTTTCTCCTCAATATGTAGTCGAACCTGCTCATGTAGTTTCTTCATCAATTCTGCCTTTCTAATTCCATCCATAGATGTCCTCTCATCAATTGGAATATGAACAAGATCAATAGGAACACAAGGATTAAAGCCATAGACAACCTCGAATGGTGAAAAATTTTGTAGCCCCATGCACACTACGATTATATGCAAACTCCACAATCGGCAAACAAGTATCCCAACTCTTCAAATTCTTATGTATAACAGCTCGTAACAAAGAAGATAAAGTTCGGTTTACTACCTCAGTTTGTCCATCAGTTTGTGGATGACATGCCGTACTGAAAAGTAACTTTGTTCCAAGTTTCCTCCAAAGAGTCTTCCAAAAGTGGCTTAAGAACTTTGTATCACGATCAGAGACAATGCTTTTAGGAATTCCATGCAAACGAACAATCTCTTGAAAGAACAAATCAGCAACATGTACTGCATCGTCAGTTTTCGTACAAGGAATGAAATGGGACATTTTTGGAGAATCGATCAACCACCACCATTATTGAATCCTTCCCACGTTGTGTTCTCGGTAGTCCAAGTACAAAGTCCATGCTAATGTCCATCCATGGTTGCTCTGGAATAGGCAGTGGCATATAGAGTCCATACGCATTCTCTTTACCTTTAGCTCTCTTGCAAATAGCACATCTTTCAATCACCTTGTGTACATCCCGTAACATGCTAGGCCAAAAAAAATGTTCTTTCAGCAGCTCATAAGTCTTCTTCTCCCAAAATGACCACTAAGACCACCACTATGAGCCTCTCGCACAAGCAACTCCCGTAACGAACCTGAAGGAATACACATTCTGCCCATTTTGAACAAGTAACCTTCATGCATAAAGAACCCATCATAAGCTCCCTTTGCACATTCGGCAACCACATTAGCAAAGTAGGAATCATTGGCATACTGATCCTTCACCTGTTCAAAACCCATCAGCCTTGCATTCAACATAGAGATCAGTGCGTACCTCCTAGAAAGAGCATCAGCAACCACATTAACTTGCCCTTTCTTGTACTTTATGACATAAGGAAATGACTCCATGAACTCCACCCATTTAGCATGTCTTCGATTCAACTTGTTTTGTCCCTTAAGATACTTCAAGGCTTCATGATCAGTATGTATAACAAATTCTTTAGGCAACAAGTAGTGCTGCCATACCTCCAGAGCCCGAATCAAAGCATAGAACTCCTTGTCGTAAATAGAGTAGTTCAAAACGCGCTCCATTTAACTTTTCACTGAAGAATGCAATCGGTCTCTTTTCTTGCATCAAAACAGCACCAATTCCAACCCCGGAAGCATCGCACTCTATTTCAAATGTTTTAGCAAAGTCTGGAAGTGCTAAAACTGGAGCTGTACACAACTTTTCCTTAATTAGCTCGAAAGCTTTCTGCGCATCTTCACTCCATCTAAACTCCTTCCCTTTTTTCAAGCATTCTGTCATAGGAGCAACAATAGAGCTGAAGTCTTTCACAAATCGCCTGTAGAAAGAAGCTAAACCATGGAAACTCCTCACATCAGTGATACTAGCAGGTTTTGGCCAGTCTCGAATTGCCTCAATTTTCTCCTCATCAACTCTAACTCCCCTGCTAGAGATAATATATCCAAGAAACACGACACTTTCTTTACAAAAGTAACACTTTGTGAGTTTCCCATACAACTTAGAATCTTGCAAAGTCTCAAACACAACTCTAAGATGCTTCACATGATCATCAAAGGTCTTGCTATACACCAGGATGTCGTCAAAATATACTACAACAAACAGCCCAATATACTTCCTCAAAACATGATTCATAAGCCTCATAAATGTACTAGGCGCATTAGATAACCCAAACGGCATTACCATCCATTCATATAACCCCTGTTTAGTTTTTAAATGTTGTTTTCCATTCATCTCCCTCTTTCATTCTAATTTGGTGATAGCCACTCATCAAATCGACTTTGGAAAAACAATGCAGCACCATGCAACTCATCAAGCAAATCATCAAGTCTGGGTATAGGAAATCGATACTTAACTGTTATTTTGTTGATAGCGCGGCTGTCCATGCACATCCTCATGGTACCATCTTTCTTCGGTACAAGCAAAGTAGGTACGGAACATGGACTAAGTGATTCTCGCACATAGCCCTTCTCTAAGAGCTCACCGACCTGCCTTTGAATCTCTTTCGCTTCCTCTGGATTACATCTGTATGCTGGTCTATTAGGAAGTGAAGCTCCCGGCACCAAATCAATTTGATGCTCAATACCACGAATAGGTGGTAATCCTTTAGGCAATTCATCTGGAAACACATCTTTAAATTCTTCAAGTAATTCCTTAATCTGTCGTGGTAAGTCCAATCCTTCTACTTGTAGTAGTTGCTTTGCCCAGACCATGAAAACAATCCCTGTTGTCGCTAATTGCTTGTTTGATGTCTCCTTTTTTGGCTAACAACAGCCCCTTTCGTGATGTCACCTCCTTTTGTTGGCTTCGTAACTGATCCTCTCTAACTTGTTGAGAACTCAGTGGTAACAAGTTCACCTTATTTCCATTCAGCATAAAAGAATAAGTGTTCTTTCCGTCCATTGTAGGTCACATCATTATCAAACTGCCATGGACGACCCAACAACAAATGGCTAGCTGACATTGGTGCAAACGTCACATAAAACCTCGTCGTGATAGGTTTTAATGGAAAAAGGTACACGAACTTGCTTTGTCACCCGAATCTCCCCATTCTCATTCAGCCATCGCAAACTATAGGGTCTGGGATGTGGAAGGGTATTTAAACCCAATTTCTCCACCAAGGTAGTTGACGCAACATTAGTGCAACTTCCATTATCAATGATCATCCCGCACACCTTATCTCGAATCTGACATCGAGTATGAAAGATGTTCTCGCGTTGCTCATCACTAACGTCAATTTGTGCATTCAGAACCCGTTGAACAACCAACAAATCTCCCTTCACTGGTTCGAAATCCTCTTCTTGTTCAGCCACTTGTACCTCATCTTCGTCTTCAGTTTCAACCTCATCTCCACTGATCAGCTCTCCATGATCCCCATGCAAAATCATCACCCTTTTATTTGGACATTCCGAAGCAATATGCCCATGTCCCAAGCACTTGAAGCACTTGATGTCTCGAGACCTCCTAGGGTGTTGAGGTTCTGTCACTTTCTCCTTTCCCTTCAAAGAATCAGAACTGGTATTCCCCTTGCTAAACTCCACCTTCTCATCTCGTTTAGGTGTGCTCCATGTTTGTGTAGGCGTAGAAACAGCCCTTGTCGCACTTGACGTAGTTACACTAGTTCGGACACCTCCTCGTCTCTGCTGCCTCTCTACTCGGGTTGCAAGCTTTATAACTTCCTCAAGGAAGATGTACGGTTGTAACTCAACAACATTAGCTATATCCTTCCTCAACCCTCCAAGAAATCTAGCTATTGTTTGCTCTTGAGGTTCCATCAATTCACATCGAATCAGCAACAATTCAAACTCTTTCACATACTCTTCCACAGTCAAAGATCCCTGTCGCAAAGTCTGAAGTCTGATGTATAGCTCCTGTTTATAGTAATCAGGAACAAATCTCTTCTTCATCACTCTTTTCATAGTTGCCCATGTTGCAATCTCCTCCTCTCCTTCCCTTCTCCTCTGAATCTTTACGTTTTCCCACCATAAAAGAGCATAATCTGTAAACTCAAGTGCTGCCACCTTGCACTTCCTTTCTTCAGAATATTTCGTACCATTCAAACACCTTTTCAACCTTCTGAATCCACTCCAAGTATTCCTCAGGTGAACTACTTCCTCTAAACGGTGGAATTTTAAGTTTGAGACCATTAGGAGGATTATAATTCTGCCTTCTTGGTCTGACCCCTATCATCAGCCTCGTCATCCCCATCTGGATCTTCGTCAGCTTCTATAATATCATTTTCGTGGCACCCTAAGTGCTTGCCTCGGTTGGGGTTGCAAATTATTTCTTTGCATCCTTTGCATAAGGGTATTCAACTGTTCACGAATTCCAGTCATCTCATCCCGAATCTCAGCATGAGATCGTTGTAAGCCCATGACTTGTGCCTGTTCCAAACTTAACCCTCTTGGCAAATCTTCTTTATCTCCAGCCATAGTTAAGTCTGTCAACCTCTGTTCCAGCAAACCTTTCTTCTTGTTGTTGTTGTTGTTTTTGGCTCCTGTCTTAGATCGCAACTGATGCTCTGATACCAGATGATGTGCCGTGAATGATTTGAAAATCGGCAACAATGATTATAATGAAAATGGATGAAGGATGGGTCTGGTTGTGTTGTCTTTCTTTTGGTATTTAGGCTGGATTGTAGTGATTTAAGGTAAATAAGATGGAGATAAACTAGAATGATACTTTGATAAGTCGATCTGGACGCCACAAAGATCAATCTAGGATTTCGACGCCACACTCTTTGTGATTGAAGAGTGATAAGTCAGGTAGGGTTCTTCACAAAAACGAATTTGGAAGAACAACTCTTAATTCTCTGAATTAAGTTTTTCAAATCTTGGCCAAAAGTGTTTATTTCATATTCTGATACATATCTATCTTTGGAACATCCCTCCAAAGTTAGGTGAATTCAACATGACAGAAGTCAAGCCTAAAAACTAGACTTTTAATAAAGCAAGTAGACAAATTTAACTAACACACGTTTTTTGTTGACATTTCTAAAAACATATGCAGACGAAATTTAAAACAGCCATAACTTTTGACACAAAAGTCCAATGCACTCATGGTTGGACAATATAGAAAGATCACGTTCTGAACTTGAATTTTACCTACATAAATCTTGTTTTCACATGCATTGGATGACTTCAAATTCGGGTTCAAATCCATCTACTGTGCTGACCGTAAACAGCATCAATTCCTTCACTTGCATTATCAATCCAAATACAAGTAGCCCAGCATGAAAAGAACCATTAAGGGCTTTTCCCATCTCCAAGTTCCAATTGTAGGCAAATAAGTACCCTTGAACCAATTTCAAACTGATTGCTAATTTTTAACTCCGACGCAGCTTCAATCATTGCAATTTGATTCGTCAAGGCCCGTTGTAGTTGTTTCGCTCTCGCTCTTGTCATTGGACCATCTGAATCCTCTTGCATATTAGATTCAACTTTACGAGATGGATTATAATTCCCATGATGCACATCATGAGTTTTGAGTTGAGATCAAGAAAAGTGAAAGCTAAAGCCAAGCTTTAGGCTTTATACATTGCATCATTGTTTTGTGTGACATGCTTTATAGTGCTTCTCATATTTTATATATGCTCTCAAGGGTTCATGAGACTTTAATTGCTGTTTAAGTTGACCTTTACAAAGAAATAATCTTTAAAGAGTCGAGTGTGCAATATTCTATATCAAAGTGGATATCATCCACTTGATGGGGCTTGTGTTCAAAAGTTTGTTGAGTCATAGATCTCATCTCATGCTTAAATGTATTTGGGGTGTGTGAGTGAAACTCAAATGAAGATCGATGGCTACTAGATTCTTTTTAAAAATGTCTCTTTTAAGAGCAATAGGTGCAACTTCTTTTTAGTGTAATTGTGCAAGCATTATTTTCTTATATTTAATTATACCTCGTCTATTCAGAAAACTAGAGTTTTTCTTGTGCACTTAATGGTGCATGTATGAGAACTTGTTGTTGTGTGGGAGGAAGGGTATGAAAATGTAGTTACATAGTTATGACATCATCATTGAGCATCTGACATTAATGGGAGAGTTATTGGAGGCCTGGGGAAGTTGGAGTCCCTGTGCTAGGGAGATCCAGTTGCTTTCCCTTATCCTAAAGTTTTGTCATCCATGGAAATAATTTTTTGGTGAGAGGTGAAGGGTGTGAAAAAAAATTAACTAGATTTTTATTTATTTTTGCATAAATAACACCATTAATGAAGTCATTAAAATAGAATTTAGGCTTTTTATGAGTTGTGATCCTAGCCCATTATGTGTGGGCTTGAACTAGCCTTTATGTCTGAGATTGATTATTCCTTAAAAAATAAGTCCTTTATAAAATGAGGGACTCTTTGTTGCTTAAATAAATAAATGTATGTGAGGAATTATGTGCAAGAAAATCTAGAGAAAATATATACAAAATTTGAAATGTTCAATTTAAAAACACCCGTTTACCTAGTGACCCACGTATTTATAAACCTGGGTAACATCAACTCACCTCAGGACGTGTAGAATTTCACAACAGTTATTGGTAGAAATATTGATGCTTATCATTGGTTGTAGTGCCTTGCATTGTCATTGGTAGAGATTTTGGTAAATTTCAGTGACTCGTTGGCTAAAAATAGCCATTAATCAAGAAAAAAGATGCATGATTTGCATAAAACATGGTGCGTGTTGCATTGCGACCATTGGTTATAAATGTGATGCCCACCATGCATAAAATTTTGTACCCATAAAGAATTTTCAGCAAAGCATAGAAACGTTTATCTATGTGGATTGTGAACAAGTTGAATTATTACCCCTTGAAACTCAAAAATATATTCAATATATAAGTATTGGATGGATCATTTCAAAGGTAAGTGTGTAGTTGTTTTGGGTCGAGGTTGTAATCAAGGATCTAATTTAATAATTTGATGGATTTTTATTATTTTTTAGGTTTTAATTATTGGTTTTTATTGACCTATTTTTAAATATTTTTAGAGTTTTTAATAGTCAAAATAAAATGTTATTAATATACTATATAAGTAAGGGGTGGTTTTAATAATTTTATTTTATATTTTGTTTAATGTATAAATAGGAATATAATAGAAAAACATGATTAATCTATTTTTTTTTAGGAGTTATGTTAATGGTTTAGTCTCTTTTTTAATTACAGATAAAATTATTGAATTTACATATTGGTATTGATGTATATCTTGTATTTGTGATGTAAAAAAAAAATCATTTTATATAGATTTGAAGTTTTTTAATTTTGACATGTTATGTTTTCTTAAAGTAAGACAAATATATTTGTTATTTACAAATAAAGTCCTCTTAATACATATAATGTATTTTTTTTTTAAATTGGAGAGTGTTTTAATCAAATCAAATGTTTCAACACATTTTACATGATTTTATATGTAATTATGAATTTCTTTTATCTAGAATAATGTTAAAAGTATAATTATAGAAGTTTTGAAAAAAGTATTATACTATTATTGAATATAATGCTTTGAACAATTTTTTTTTAAAAAGATAGTATTTTTTTAGTATGAAATTGATACAAAACAAATCACTCTCTTAATATTTGTTATAAGAAAACAATTTGACAAAAACTTTAATATATTTGGTAAATCATTGTCTTCCAAGCAACATTTGATCTTTCAATGGAAGAACAATAAAGTTCCCTAAACTTTTCAAAATCAGTGTTTTCTAAAATATGATTTAAAAAAAAAAAAAAAAAAACCAAACATCCAATAGAGTCTCTTTGTATCATAGATCAATGAGGAATGAGTTTTATTATTAACCCTCATTGATGAAAGATTTTAGCTATACAACATTCTTATTAGATGTCAATCCGTTTAAAATAACAAGATATAATCTCAAAATCTTTATTCAAATGACCTAGTCTCCCAAATCCGAAGATATAAAACTCTCATTCAAAGATAGAGTAATATTTATAGATTAAATCTAAAAAAATCAGGCCCTGATATTAGGAAATAAACAAATCAAACACCTAAAAAAATTTGAAATTTCCCAATCAATGTTTGATAAAAACAAAATTGTGTTAGTAGTTGGTATCAGATATTATAACTTGATAAGAAAGACTCTTGATGTTATGATTATTCTCCTAACCGAATTCTCAAGCATACCACAACCTAGTTAATATCATTTACTCATATGTATGGATTGGGGTTGATCCTTTAGCAATGTGTCTCATTCTAAAAAATAAATATCATTAATGAAACTTGGTACTATACTTGTATTCTCAACAAATATAGTATTGTGACTTTAAGGTAGTTTAGTTTGTCGATGATAGTTAAGCTTTAAACTATTGAATTCAAAATATTTATGTCATTGTTACAAAATAAATTAGTTGGAGAAGTAATTTGAGTCAAAAGATAACAAAAATGAAATAATAAGTTGTATTTAATAAGTGTTTGCATATTAAACAAAGTCTAGGCTAGATGAAAACAAGGACAAACTTGGTTATGGCTGAACGAAGTGGTTCATAAAGTCTGGATTAATAAAAAAAATATATATAAAAAAAGATGTGATCCAAACTTGTAAAAAATTGTAAGTAAAGTGGGCAGTTTTAGTCATGCATCCTTAAAATATAGAGTAATTAAGAGAGTGGGTAGTTAACAGATGGTTATCTATAACATTACCTATATAAATTGAGGATGGAGGAACACAACAACTCAAAAATCAACAGCAGTTGCTTTGCAATTTCAGGGTCTTTAAAACCTATTTATCAGTAGGATTGTAATCCTATAGGCGATAATCAATAGGAATATAACTTGCAAGCTAATAATTTATAGGTAATAACTAGTAGGCATGCAATAATATACTTGCAGTTTCCATTGGAATCTAATAGGTTTGCAATTTTTATTACCAAAAAAAACTAGAAAATACCCAAAAGATACATCATTTTCATGTTTTTTCTGTTAAGGAATTCTACTGAGTGTTCGTAATCAATGGAAGAATCATCTAATGAATATAAGTTTCTTAATCCTAAGTTGTTAAGTTATCTCTTACATTCAAAGCATTCAAGTTATTTGATTACTTCACAAGTTTAAATTTGTTTTTTTATATATTAAAAGATCATATAATGTAACAACATCATTACAACTCTAGAACTACAAGTTTGAAATTATAAGAACAGTGTTTGGAGTTCAAATTGTTAACATCACATTTAACATCTGACTTTTAAATTTAAAGTCCTTTTTGTTTAGGCAAGCATAAACGAACTTAAGATAATTAGTGCCCATAATAGGAGTGTCATATTTGTTTATTTGAAACCATGACACCAAAAAAATCAAAACTACCAATAAGCTTAGAGGAAAGAGAAGAATTGGTAGATGTCATTATCAAAGAAGGAAACATGGAATCAACCTTCAAAAGGAAATAATAGAAAATAAAGAGGGAGAACCCAGTCTTATGAGTGTTGAAGGGAGATATATACTCTTTAAACAAAATGTGGAAGAAACTGACAAAATAATTGAAGAAAGATACAGGCTTGTTTATGAAGAAATTCAGGAAAAACATAAACTAAAGATAAAAAAAAGATGAAGATCATTATAATAGGATTGTGGAAATGAATAACAGATCTAAATATACCATTTTAAAGTTAAACATTAATCAGAGACATAATGGTGAAAGAAGTCTAGAACATGAAGTAGGAAAATTGCAAACTTAAATAAGGAAAGATGTCAATTTAAAACTAGATGCCAAAATAAAAAAAGGAAATGATAAAGTCATGTTTTACTTTAATTACACTATTATGGAAACATTGAATAAGATTTCAAAACAAATGAAAATTAAAGTTAAGAAATCTCTTAAATGAAAAGTAGGAAAAGGAATATAACTTTATGAAAATTAATCCTAAACAAAATATGAAAGAGTAACATTGGCTAAAACACTATATAATATAAAGAATAAGCTTGTTTGAACCTACAATGATCTAGGGAAGGCCTTTGGTTATAGAGAAACTTGAAAGTAGTTCAAAGGCGAAATTTAATTATGAAAATTCACCACTAAGAAATATGGATGACAAAATAATCCTAAATGACCTAGAAAGGAATGAACCTTTAGGAAGAGTTGATCCATAATACATTCTAGGGATAGTAAAACAAGTCTACAGACCAAGAGTTTAAAAAATCCATAGGCCAACATATAGAAGACCATATTCAAATTACATTGATAGAATGCATATTTACCTTAACAATTTTAAATTCCTAGACTTCACATTGTTTAATAGCCAATGAATTATATCTGCTATAGAACATATAGTCAAATTCATCTACCAATGTAAAAAAATATATGATTCTAAATTTTTGAAGTTGAGAATTATTCCTAAATTTGTTAATTGGGAATGTTTTTTACCTGATACATAAATCTACCACCAAATTCAGTTCGAAATTAGAATGATATGCATTTACTTGATGCATAAATCTACCAACATATTCCAAGCTCATTTCTCTAGGATATAACTAAAATTTATGTTGGATGATTTAGTTAAATTAAAACAATATTCCGAATAAAATATAAAATAATATTTAGATAGATTCATGGAAGTAAGAGGGAAATATTGGGTTAAGATTTTAGAAAAGAAATTTATCATGATTGCTCAACAAGGATTAGAGTTGGAACTAAAAAAGAAATTTAAGGAAATTAAATTTAAAGATATATATGAATTGAGAATAAGACCTTCAAGATATGAAAATTTATTGAAAAAAAAAAAAGCAGAGAGAAAAGTCATAATTTATGGAACTTATTGTCAAGAAATAATGAATATAGATGTAGCAAAATTCGTATACGGTGAACCTATAATTTATGAAGTACTCACTAAAAAGAGTGTTAGAGCTTTGAAATCTTTAAGTTCAAATGAGGAAAGACATTGCTCAAGTCTATGATATTTGAACATGTAATTCAAGATTTAACATAATCAATGCATATTATTCCTAATAAAAATGAAGTAATATTAGTTGATAAAAACCTTTTTCTTTCAATTAATACATTATTTGTAAATATGATGATTGTTGCTAATAATGATAATATTCTATCTTCATATGAGGTTACTTTTGCAACTATTATAATTTTATAGCCAACTATTATTGCTTTAAAAAAATTAGATTTGGAAGAAAGAAACTTAAAACCCTATATTTCCTTTCTTGCCAACAAACCACTATGGTCAAAAGCATCTTTAATCACTAGCATAGCCCTATATTGACCTTTCCCACAAAACTTTAGTAATAATCAATGATGCAATCATCGTCATTCTCAACTTTCTAATACCATCCATATCAAGCCTTTTCAATTCATTAGTGCATTGTCACCATTTCATAATAGACACCACTAACAACATCAACATTTCCATCTCCAAGCCATTAACCAACCACCTAAGAAAAATAGAGAAAATACCAAAAAGAAAGATGAGAGAAAAAAGGGAAAATTGAAGCATTTCATGGCTCAATATCCCTTCTTAGGTTGTGGTGAGCTTCACCGCCATATAGAAACAAAGAGGAGGAGGCATTCCCAAACCCAACCAAAACATGCCCTAACAGTGGCGACACCGTTACCCTATATCCCTTCATTGTTACAATCGACTCCAATAATTTTTAAGGTTGTTTTTGAACCTCTAAAGTATTTTATTGCTTATTTTATGTATTTTTTTAATATATTACTATGTTTTTATGCATATTGTGATGTGATAGTTGAAGTATTATGGTCCATACCATGGTGTGCAAACCCTTGGGTTATGAAGTTATTAGGATTTATCTTATGAGGTGGAATAAGGATAAAAATAAATACCCTACGATAAAGTTGGGAGGATCATTCTCAATTTTGGTTTATCTGAGTCGTAATGGTTTGGTCTCAACATTATAACTTTATGTGTGCATGTGTTTGTTTGTTATGATGTTCCTATTGAAATAATTTTCTGTTTTTTTTTCAAATAAATTTTTAAACAATTGATATTTTTTATTTTTTAGGATTTATTGAATTAATGAATGCACATTTATGTCTCTCTTGTTGTTGTTTTATGTTTGTTTTTGTTTTTGTTTGATGTAAATGTGTATAAATTATCTTTTATTCAAGAACTCAGCCTAGGATCAGATGATTCGTTGTCGGCTTTTATCGTTAGATGTTGACTATCGGGGTAATAGAATTAGTGAATACATAATTATTTATATTGTTATGTGACTTTTATGTTTGTTGGGTTGTGTATTAACTACGATTTATTTCAAGAACTCAACCCAGGATTTAAGTACCTGTCATCGACATCTATCCTTGGATGTTGACTATTGGGTACTTGAATTGGCAAAATAAACTTTTTTTTTTTTGTCATTTTTATGTTTGTGTTTTTTATGTATAAGATGTCATCTATTTTAAACACTCAACCTATATTAGGACTCATTCTCATATCCTATCTTTTGATGTTGACAATTAGGTATTTGAATTGGTGAATACATACTTTTTTTATCTTCTTTTTATGTTTTTTTTTGTTATGTATAAATTATCATCTATTTTAAAAACCCAACCTAGGATCATATAAATTGTTCTTGGCTTCTATCCTTGGATTTTGACTATTGGGTATTTGAATTGATAAATACATATTTTTACCATTTTCATGTTTGCTTATGTTTGTTGTGGTGTATAAGTTGTCATCTATTTTGAGAACTCAACTTGGGATTAAATGAGCCATTCTCAGCTCCTATCATTGAATGTTGACTATTAGATATTTAAATTGTTGAATACACATTTTTGTTATTTTTATGTTTATGTATTTGTTATGGTATATAAGCTATCATTTATTTTGAGAACTCAACTAATAAGAATGAAAAATGTTATATTTTTCTCCTTAATGTTTAGTCTTTTATACTTATGCCTAAATGTACTCATTATTTTTATATTTTGATTTAGGATGCAAATAGAGGTGTTAAGTGTGAAACAAAGCTAATTATGCGATTTTGGATAGTTTTGACACAACTTTGTAATTTAGGCATTACTCTCTCATACAAGATCCGATTAAGATGATTCAAGATGTTGTGAAACTCTACGAAAAATATCTACAACTTCCATTTTTTGAGTGTTGAGATATACTAACTGCATCGAGATCAAAATTGAAAATGAAGTCGCTGCACCTAAGCTATCAACGTGTTGGAATGTTCTTTGGCTTGCAAATCTAATACTTGGCTTGTTATATTAGGACTCTATTTTATTATTAAATATTTTTATTAATTAGTCAAATTTGATTATTATTACTCGAGGATAATATTATAATATTTTTAGGAGATTTGGTGGGCTTATAATATGGGGAATGAACTTTAAAAAGGAATAAACTATTAGACTAGGGATCTATTTTTCTTCCCTCTTCCCTTACAACTCCTTCAGGTTTTCATCATGGTCTTGTGTGGTTAAACTTTTCTAATCGATTGAAAGTGACAGAAGCATTGGATTCAATAGAAATATGAGATTTGATTTATTTTTATTGTTCGATTTACACTTTGAGTAATGGATATTCTTTTATGTATATTTTCATGATTATCTCATTTAATTATTAGAAGGTCTACTAATGTATTATTTGTTGCAATCTGCTACTAGATTGGATGTCAAATCCATAATTGTTTGATTCCTTTAATTTATGAAGCAATTAAGGTTTAATGATTTCCTACGTAAAAAATTATTAAATCTTTGAAAGAATATTCGACTAAATTAAATGCAATATCTTATGTTTGTGTTGTTTAGTTTTATTGATCTCTCTAATTCTTAAGGTTACTATTAGAGCTTGTCTTGTGTTATTTAGTAGTAAGGATTAATTAAATAATTTGTTTCAAATTAATTAAAATTAAGGAGAGATAAGAAGATAATTTCAATGGTAAAAATTCAAAGTGTGAATTGATATATACTTACATTGATGATCAATTTTAAAATTCTAATGGTGGATGTTGACTTAGACCAAGATTTGTTCTCCTAGTTAACTTTGATACTTTAATTATAATTATTCCCTAGTTGTTTTTCTTATAATTATTTTTGTTACATTCAAACCCCCATTTCATCCTTGTTCACATAGCATAAAACTACACTAGATATTCTCTCTGAGAATGATTCTTACTTGCACTACTACATATAGTTTTAAGAGTTTAGATTTTATATTTGGATAGATGTGACAACCTACCATTAACCTAAGATTAGATGACTTATTTTTTGCTCCTATCTTTGGATGTTGATTATCAGGTATTTGAATTATCAAATGCACATTTATGTCATATTGATATGTTTTATTTGTTTTTGTGTGTGGAATATATTTTTTGTTTGGCATGATTCTACATAAATCCATTAATAGTGAATGTTGGCCTTTGAGTCTATTTTAGTCAATATAATATAGAACAACCTATTAATAACCTGGAATTCATATGGGTTCAATGCTAGTCTTTTGTTAGAAGAGAAATTACATCGCTTTCAATCCCTAATCTAAAACCACCTTTTTAGTTTAAATTTAAAATAAAAACATGAGAGTGTATGCAATTTTCAAGCATACAAGCATCTTTTATTTTCAAAACAAACAATAATACCTTATAGTTCATTGAAATTTCTCTAACAACAAAAGAAAAAAGAGAAAAAAAATTATTTTGAACTATAGTTTATATAAAGTATTCTCATCATTTATTAAAAAATTTTGTTTGAAGTAATACGATTTCTTACGCTTTTGTTTTATATGTCATTTTCATTCCAAAAAAAAATCCAACATATGAAGTTTTTTTTGGACAAGTGTTGCATATTTTAATGACTTTAATGTTCTGCAAAAGGGGGAGAAGTCTAGCTCAAATGTTAACCTCACCTATATACACATTATTTTCAACTCTTTTAAATGAAAAGATTCATATTTATTTGTATTTTTTCTTACCGTATCCATTAATATTAAAAAATTCCTTTAATCATGAAGTATATAACTTAACTAGTCAGATCCTAGATTTGTCTTCTAGAGATCACTAGTTCGAGTTTTATAAATCTTAAAGATATTGAAGATTTACATGATCGTTAACTTCAAGACTCGTAAGATTAATTGAGGTACACGCAAACTGGTCGGATACTGAAATTAAATAAAAAAAAATCCCTTAGAATAGAACAATTCATAAAAAGGAGAAGAAGAAGACGTCTCAATCTACCCGATGGAAACGAAACCAGAAAAGGTTCGAAACATAAATGTGATGGAAATTTGAAATGATCCAGACGTCACGATCAAATCTGAGAAATGGAGAAGTAGCAGTGGCACAAGAAGGCAGGAAGTCAAGAACTGGTAACCCAAACTCCGATCTTTCTATACCAAATCCATGAAATATCTCGTCACTCCATCGACGATATATATTGCTTGCAAGTCTCGCTGTCAAAAAGCCATGGAATATAGAGAAGGACATGCAACTGCCCTTCCTTTTCCCGAACAACCTCGTTTCCGTGCTTAATTATTCTATATCCTTCAGTTTCCCGAACAACCTCGTCTCCGTGCTTCATTATTCTATACATATCCTTCAGGACAAAAACAGATATCTGCTGCCCCTTGGAATATAGGATACCCTTTCCTTTTACCTAAGTACAGCAGCGAAAGCATTGATTAGAAACCACATTCCCTTTTGACAAAGCCCTTCCTCTGCCATTTAATGGCCGCTGCCTTCCATCTTTCTGAAATAATAATAATGATAATATATAAAATCTAACGTTCTTCCTTTCATGATCTTCAGAGGTGGAGGCCAACGTTAGATTTTACAAAAGAAAGAATGATATGCAGAGTCAAATCACATGCAAAACCCTGTAAAAAAAAAAAAATAAATGAGGAAGGATCGGGGTAGAGTTTTTAAGCTAAAATGAATTCATGAAAAAATGTTTAATAGTAGGGGCCAGACAAATCATATAAGAGAGGCCTAATAATAATGCATCCCCAAAGAATTATTGAAGACTTTAAGTTCGGCCTCTATTATCAATTGTGTGATTTATTATCACTGGAATAAGTTGGCCAAGCTAATTTATTTATTTATGAGTATGGTAAAACTTATTTTATAAAATATTTTTTGTTTAAAAATAAATTATAATGATATTTTTTATTTTAAAATATTTATTTTTAATATCAGCATATCAAAATTATTTAAAAATATAAAAAATAATTTAAAGTAAAAAATTTAAAATTTAAAAAAAAAATATAATTTCACTATAATTCTAAAAAAGAAAAAAGGGATGTATTACACTCAGGCGGCCCCTCCTAAACACTCTCCACATGATTTTTCGGCACCAAGGTTGTCAATTCCGTTTCGTTCCGCCCGAAATGACCGAAACATTCCATACCAATTCAAAAAACGAAACAAAACGGAACAAATTTCATCTCATTTTAAATCTTGGTCCGTTCCGGATTTTTCGGCTAAATTCTGTCCGAAACGTTCCGGTTTCATTCTATATGTTCCATTCCGCTCTTGAAAAGCCAATGAATCAAATTGAACCTTGCTCAATTTCATTAATTAAACCACCCAATTATAAAAAACTCTTTTTCATTACTATTTTCAATAGCAATGATATTAATAATAATATTGATAATTATTATTATTATTTTCATTACTATTTTCAAAAGAAATGCGGAAGGATCGGGGTAGAGTTTTTAAGCTAAAATGAATTCATGAAAAAATGTTTAATAGTAGGGGCCAGACAAATCATAAAAGAGAGGCCTAATAATAATGCATCCCCAAAGAATTATTGAAGACTTTAAGTTCGGCCTCTATTATTAATTGTGTGATTTATTATCACTGGAATAAGTTGGCCAAGCTAATTTATTTATTTATGAGTATGGTACTTATTTTATAAAATATTTTTTGTTTGAAAATAAATTAAAATGATATTTTTTTTATTTTAAAATATTTATTTTTGATATCAGTACATCAAAACTATTTAAAATATAAAAAAATAATTTAAATAAAAAAATCAATTTTTTTAAAAAATATAATTTCACTGCAATTCAGTCGGCCCCTCCTAAACATTCTCCACATGATTTGTGGTGGCACATCACATCCGTAGGATTGATTGTTTTTTTAAAAAAAATCACAAAAATAAACGGCTCTAAAAATAACAATTGGCTAATTTTTACATGGAATCCAGTTTAAAAAAAATACAGCTGAAAATATTTTTTTTAAATCCTTCTCCTATCATTAGCATATATATATTTTTTCGTCATTAAATAGCTGTAACTTTCATTAACCAGAAGAAAAATTGGGGGGATTGTTTAATACACTAGACTTCAAAAAATGATGTTTTGGTCCTCCAAAGAAACATGCCCTTCATTACATCTGCAACCTAAATTTGCCGAAGCATGGGTTTGATTTATCGTTGAGCCTTCGGCTAAAATGGCATTCAAAGAACTGGAAAGAATTTGTCGAAGAAATGATGTCTTCTGCTTCCATAGCTTCATAAGAGCCATCCATGCTCTGCCTCACAAATGAGTTTCAATGATCTTCTGAAAACCCAGCGTCAAGAGCAATAGAAACTGCATATAATCACTGAAAATTGGCTAGGAATCTGCTTATGAGCTGACAACATTACATTACCTAGATCATCATCTCTGATTGATAAAAAAAAAAAAAAAAAACACTCTGCACCCTTAATTGCAACACCAGTATTCACTTTCATCAAGCCAGCTAGTGAAGGCTTCCAAGTTGCTGTCCCTTGAATGGGGGATGCAGCAGTATGAACTCCAGCTAGGGATTTTGCTTCATGAAAGCCAGAAAGAGTCTTCAAAGCAATCTCCAACACATTTCTGCAGTTCTGCAGGTGGTGGGCTTTTCATGGAGCAATTTTTAATCTTCGGCATGCTTTTCACAGGTAATTTATCCTTAAATTTGTTAACATACCAGACATCATAGAAAATTAAATTGTACATCCTTAGTTGACAAGACACCTAATGTAGTTTTTTGTTTTTTTTTTATTGGCCCAGGCTATAATGCATAACCCCACCCCACCCAGGTTTGTGCTCTGATAGAGCATTTGGTGCATCCATTCCATCTAAAGGCAAGATTAGTTAGAGTTAGTGGTTGGATAATAATTATTCACTTGCGATTATTATAGGTAATTTGTTTAGGAAGAAGAAGAGAAACAATACAACTTCACAACACATAACTACAACATGAAAAGAGAGCAGGAAAAAAAAAAAAAAAAAAAAAACCCTGCAAGGCTGTGGATGAATAAAAATGAGGCTACTCCTTTTACAATAAGATTAACAAGCAAAAACCGATCCAGTGGATACGAAGAACTGGCTAAGGTCATAGGGTCTCAAAGGTAAATACAGAAGAATGTAAGATGCTTTACTCGCTGGAAATATTTATACTGACAGTGAAGATTATCACTTTTGGAATGACAACTCAAGGAAGGAAAGAACACAATTTGAATAGTGGCAAAATACTGCCTACATCTCATGATTGTATCCTGCAAAACAGAGTCACAATTTGAATTAACCTGGGAAGTAACATTAACTGAAAAGCACAGATCAGCAATCATGTGCCAACGTCAAACATAGATGAAATGGATGAACTCAACATATAGATTGGAGTTATAACCAAATTTGAGAGTACAATAATGAGTTTAAAGAAAAAAAGAGAAGGGAAAGACAGATTCAAGACATCCAAATTTAAGTTTTCCTGCAAAATTTAGCTGTCAAGAAAAATTATCATTGGCAGTAAAAAAACCAGGTTCAAATTGTTGATTACGCTAAGAAAGCTGTCCTATTTGCGTGAGCAGCATGGTTTCATTCTTTTATTGGGGAAGGATAGATATGGATCCATAGGGGTGTTAAGTTTCGCTTTCTCAAAAAGGATGAAATTCATTGGACAGCGGATGTTATCTTCAAACCAATTAGTCAATACCCAGGCCCAAGTACAGTTTCAAACACAATGTTTCAGTTTTCCATTTGACAACATTTCAAATGTTTACCCCAACTACTTGGAAACTTATGTAATACGATCCTAGCATTATTAAGCCATCTTGCTGAAGCAGTTAGCATGCTCAATAGTGATATTATTGACTCCTTGAAAGCATCAGGACACAGAGGACAAATTGTACGAACTGCTCCGGGTACTACTTGATGCTGATATTCTAAAGCAAATTATCACTAGAAAATAAAAAGAAAATCTCTAATAGAAGAGACACAAGAAGCCAGCAAGTTAGGTGTTTTTCTTGGCATATTAATCCACTAACCTCAACTAATGGTTTCTGATGTTTTGGAATGTTTTTCTTCAATTAACATTTCAACCCTCTGCAAGAGAAGACTAGGAGTCAGGAACATGTCTATGAAAAGAGAAATCACAAAACCATGCTGTAAAAATTATAGGCAAGAAAGTTTTTGCTTTACCTTCACAGAACTTCCAACTTCATCTAGCTTTTGGAGTAGCATCAGGAACCCTGAATTAGAAACTGAATCATGTTTGAGTGATTTTGAAGGGGACGTCTGCAACAACACGAGGAAAAGAAGAAATTATAAATGCGAAAAGGACAGAGAAAAATGAAACTCCACACATTCGAATGTTGCAGTGAAAGGGGGGCTAACATTCTTTAACAGTTTTCATGCTCCTAAGTGGCTGTCTCGGTTAATAAATTAAGAATACCAATTAACTATTCATAAAATTGCACAAGGAATATAAAATCACTTACAGACTTAAAATCACTAGCAGAAGGGCTGTAATGAAAAAAGAGACTAAAAGTAGTTTTGCAAAAGGTTTTATAGTGACATTAGGCATACCCAAGCCAGTGCTGATGAATGATCAATCCTCAAACTAGGAATGTCTTCAATTGTGGAAACTTGTCTAGAGACAATCTCACTTCTCATATATGAAAGTCGTGCCAAGACTGCCTGAAAAGGGCACCAAGGGGCATTGACTAGTTAAATTCCTTCTTTTTTAAAGTCACAGACAACAATTACCAATTCGATGACTAGGAGTACCTTCCTGAAAGCACTTGGATTTGCAATGCCTTGTATTTTAACATCATCACTTGGTGGCCTTCTTACACCAACATTCTCGATCCTCAGAGAGTAGACACCAAATAGAGACTGCAGATATCCTGCAACATTACTGACAAGCTTCTTAAATCTCAAGAAAACTAAAACAATGGCAAAGCTAGGAAACGTCAACACTTTTCAAGTTCATATTTTTTTCACATTCACACCAAATAATACAAATATTTCAATTCAGTCAAAGAGGTGAATGAAACATTGCACTTGTTACAGCAAAATAAGTGGAGCCAGCCCTTTACCTTGCTCAACAATGACATCGGCAACTGAAGGTAATAAAACATGCTTCTCTTTCTCTAACACCCCGAAACATGGAAATGGCACTGGTCTTGTAACCTGAGCTAAAAAACCAAAGACGTTAACAATGCAATCAACAAATGCACAACTCAATAGAGCATCAAGTACATTTCTGAAGGTGAGGGCTTTGGATAAGATATTGATGATTTACTTTGTAAACTATGGAACTGGGAGTGAGATAAAGCTTTCGCGATTTAATATCTTTCCTCGAGATATATCTCCTCACGGGCAAATACAAAAGCATGAAGAAACCAATGCCCCAAGCGAGTACTAAAAGCAAGGAATACATAACCCATTGTGCCGTTTGGTACTTGACGTATTTATCTTCCATTTCTTGAAACGAAGCAGTATAGAGAACTGGGTCATCTTCAACTTCAGTTATTTCTTTATTAGGAGACAATAAACCCTTTTCTAAACTTTCAATTTCCACAACCTCATCACCTCCAGCACCCATCTGAATCAACAAAAGAAAACAACTAAATCAAGACCAAAAGATGGCAATCTCAAGAAATTTGCAAGGAGTCAAACCCCACAAAAAAGAAAGAGAGAGAAGAAAAGGGTAAGGTATACAGAAATGTTACCGATGATGCATCAGAAAATAATCTTCTTTTAACAGGAGTAGCCATTGCTTCAAAGTTTGAGGTATCAAACTAGGAGAGAGAAATAAAAGAGAATGCTACCCTTGAGTGTTTAGGTGGCGGCGCCTTGTCTGGTCTCGTGTTGGAATTTGGAAGCTGAAATGAAAACTGCTCGTACACGAGATTCCTTCGTAGTCCTGCTGCTATTTTCAGTTTGACCCAAAATCTCGGACCAGTAGGTGGTGGTGGTGGTGGTGGTGGAAAATTCAAAATACTTATCCATCAGTCTACTTTAAACACAGGGATAGATGATGAAACAAAAAATTATGTATGGATCCACAAAAAATGAAAAAGTATTAAGTTCAATTTTTTTTTCCCTCTCATTTTCTTATCTCTAATTTTTTATATATATAGAATGAGTATTGATAATTAATTCTCGAGCACTCTAAATTTTCTTGGTGAAGGCGGCAATATAATAATTGTTTTTTAAAATATATTTTTATTAAAAATAATATTTTTTATTTTTAAAAAGTTATTTTCATATTAAAATAATTTAAAAATTAAAAAATAATTTAAAACATAAAAAAAATTAAAATTACTTTTTTAAAAAAATATATTTTATAAACACAAAAAATAAACAGGCTATTTTCCATTTATGTTCAAAATTTAAAGACACGTTAACAAAAAAAAATAAATTAAGCCATGAGATAAAATTATTATGCATGTAGTTGTGATATGCACTCTCTCACAAAGCTGGATCGAAGTAGTGTTTTTTTTTTTAAAAAAAAAAAATTATTTTGATTTTCAAAGTATTTTTTTAATAATTTTTAAATTGCAAAATTAAAGGATAATTTTGTCGTGGTAAAATTTAAAAAAAAAAGACAAAAAATTGAGATTTATAGTTTTTATTTTATTTTTTTATATATGAACATCTTATTTTTATTTAATTTTTGTTATATTAATAAATAAGTTCATCGAAACCTTAAAATATTGAAAAAATATATTTTCATGGTATTAGCATATATTCTTTTGTATTAAATCATTGTTATTTTTCTTAATCTTTATTTATTGTTGATGGTTTTTTAAGCATATTAGTTAAGCTTATCAAATTAGATGAATTTTATATTTTTCTTAATTTTTTAAGAACTCATGCATCATCTCCATATTTGTTTTAATCTTTTGGGGTCACGGTAACCTAGCCCAAATCAACTTTCAATATGGTATAAAACTTTTATGATAAAAATCATAAACAATTAAATTTAATATTACATAAAAAAAAAATCTATTCCTAGAGCCAAGTAAAAAAGGTAAATAATAAAAACAAGATATATATATATATATATATATATATATATATATATATATATATATCACATTTATGAGATTCACTATATGATAGAGGTTCACTATAATGGGTATTCTTCTTCCACAAACAACATAAAAATTATCTTGATTTATTCACAATTTATAGGTGAACTTTGAAAATATAACATGGAGAGAAGGAACTCTAGTGAGGCTATGTTATTATCGTGATGATTTGGATAAAAAGGATGTTATGTTCGATGCTTCTTGGTGTGATATATGGTGGTGTGGGGATATTGAAGACAACAATGAAATTGAGATTTGGTTTATACAGGGACTGGGTTTTAATGGCTTTGCTGAATTGTTACGAGGAATCGAAGATTAGGGAAGAGAGAGATTGAGGCTGCTAGTTGTTGACTAGCAGTATGGGGGTTAGGTTATGGTTCGGGGAAATCAGGTTAGTGGCTGGGTTGAGGCGAAAAAAATAAGAAAGGCTTAGTTATAGTTATGCTTGTGGCGTGGTTTGATGGAGTTCAGAGTTGTCATATAGCTAAAAGGTAAAGGTGTTAACGAGGAAATGAGGTGACATGGGTATGGGCTGTTGGTTTTTGGTGATGGTAGAAAAATGAGACAAATTAGGGTTGTGAAGGAGTAGGGTTTGGTTCGGTCAGAAAAAATGATGATAAATTAAGTTTATTGGAGGATGAAGAACATTGATTGTGTCGAGGTTTGCCTGATATGGGAAGTGATTTGGGTTGATTAGAGGAGTCCGTGATGGTAAAAGAAGGTTATCGTCGCCGAAGATGGTAACTAGATGGTGGTTGTGGTCAAGTTGTTTGGTGATAAAGAAGGATTTGTTGTTCAGGTTCTGTGATTTGGTTTGCAGACTGATTTAGATAGGAAGATTGACAATGGTGGTTTTAGTGGCAATATGATGGTTAGCGGTAGGGATTTAAGAGAAAGAATGTTGGGTTTTGGATTAGGTGTTGGGATGATTGGGTTTTTGGTAAAGGATTTCGATCTTTTTAGTTTTTGGGTATTTCTCTCTTTGTGTGTGTGTTAATATCTCCTCATCCAATAAAAAATTCTTTTATGTTTAGCCCCCTTTACCCAATAAATCAAAGCATCAACATTTATAGTAAAGGAGTACTGCGTGATATAAAAATTTAATCAATATCTCTTTTGAAATTTTATTTTGAAAAGAAAATTTAAAAAAGAAAAAAATTGATAAAAATTATTCTAATGATTTGATTTTCTAGGATTTTAGAAAAACCAACCATACACTTTAGTCATTGATTCTTCCAACAATTGATAAATCATATTCAATTACTTGTTCTCCAACCTCTCTTTATTGTGTTTCTAAACAAGCTTATTCTCTTATAGCATATTTATTAGCTTTTGGAGTCTCGAGCAATTTTGAGTTTTTCCTGTAAACTTTTTATTTTTTCTTCAACTTGCATTCTGACTATATTCTAACTTGTCCTTGAGCTTATAGTTTTCAAGTCTCAACTACTCCATAGTGATTTCTTCAATTTCATCCATGGTTGCTAGGTAACTTTTCTTTTCTTACTTTTTAGCCCGTTGTTTTCTAACATTTATGTAGAGCTTGGTGTGCCTAAATTAATAATAATCAGATGTGAAAAATTATTTATTCTATTTCGACGTCATTGTATGTATAACTTCAAAACTATAGGGTTAATCTCAGCTACCAGCTGTCCAACTAAACCACATGTCTTCCAATCTTTTCTTATGCACTCTAGTATGTTAATGATTTTTTATTTTTATAATTTTCCTAAAATTAAACCAAACTTTTTGTTCTTAAGATACATTGTATATACCCTCGAATTGTCTTGCTACCATAAATGGTGCATAACTAATATATCTAGTGACCCCTATTAGAGGGACCCATAGACATTGAATATAAAATATAAGGTAATGGTTGGTTCTCATCCAAATCACCTTCTAATTAAACCGAGCAATAAGCTATTTATGAAACAACTCAACCCATTTCTTTTTATTTTAGGTTTGTTATTTTTCTCCATAAACCCTTTTAATGATTGTTGATTGATCCACTAAGCTAACTAAAAAAATATTTCACTAGTTATCTAAGTGAAAAAGAGACACCAAACACGGTAGAAATGTCTCGAAGAGATAAGGGAAAGCCGACGGATTATTGGCTGGAACTCCTAAAGTCAATGCCTAGTTTCCTGACATCAATAAATCCTTAAACCATACAAGAAATAACTTTATGTCCATTTATTCTTGGTCTCGCTTTACTTGTAACTTCTAAGAATATAACAATGGAATCCTCATGAAAAAGAAAAGAGAAAGGAAAAACAGAAAACAAGGCAGAGCAGGCTGTCGAAAATAACAACGGTCACATTCAGGTGGCCACCGGAACAGTCAAGAGGGGTAGAATGCGAAGTGTGCGAGAGCCATGAGCTAGATCCTTGTTAGCTAGCCCTCCCTTAAAGAAACAAAGGACCAAGCTCGGATTGTTTGTGGAGTTCAGTTACACTAAGCGAGGCGAGATGAGAGCTTCTATTGGGCCACGCCTTCCACTAAGTAAAGCTTGTATTTTGTAGATATGAAATTGGGCCAGAAATTTGTTTGATAATGTGTGTTCTGTTCTTTTCTCCATTGCTGATGGGTTTCTATTTGTCGATTTCAGAGAATTCAAAGCCTTAACCCAAGCCTTCATTGCTGAAGGGCGTTTCAAGAAGTGCAGTTGAACCATGATTATGAAGAATTTAATTTTTTATTTTTAAATTAATTTTTTAAGATATTTTTATATTATTTTAATACGTGAATTCAAAAATAAATTTTAAAAAATAAAAATAATATTTTTATTTAATATATTTCCAAAAAAAATATATATTTTCAAAAGCAATATTTATAAAGAATTTTGATGATATACTGATTATTGAAATACCAAGTGGGATAAAGATGACCTTGTGATGGTGAGACGTGGTTAATTTCCCAACATTTTTTTTTTAAAAAAGAAAATAACAATTTCATTATATTAAATAAAATACAAATGGTTATTATTTTGTAAATATATAGAGACAAATCATAACTTATCATTTAAAGAACACTATAAGATTGTTAAAATTCCTAAAATTGAGAACGAGTCCAAACACATGTCTACGATGGCATGTAGTTTTAGGCCTTTTTCTACTGTTTCTGTGATTGAAAACTAACAAGGCATTTTCCTGCATGCTAACCTCCTGGCGTAATCCCTCCTATGTTCTTGAGTATGAGCGAGATTTTCTATAAACTCAATGAATGATATGCACCAGTTATATAGCTGCTAAAAAAGAAACACACACTTCTGTAAAGTGTAGACTACAAGGCTAATATCAAAAGAGGAAATTAAAATCAGTATCTAATCGACTATTTCCCTTATTGCTGGCAGAAGTCTGTGCTTGACTAAACTTGAGTCGAACAAGATGATATTTATGGATCCTTCAATTTTTAAGTCGCCTAAATCCATTGGCGACAGACAGTTCACATGCTCTATCCTTCTTAAGATCTGGTTTTTCATAAAAAGGAGTTGGTTTTCATGTCAAGGACAACTTGCCCATAAATCAATTCTCTAAACCATGTAAACCCATGTCATACATTAGTTGGAAAACCTTGTGCACTGGGTGGTTTTGGGATTTGGATTTGGTGTAGGTCTTATCTAAAGAAAAGGAGCTGCTCTTGCATCACCTCGGGATCATCGACCTGGCATTCTCCACGATGTCGAAAAAAGAAGGAGAAAATGAAAGATGAAGGCTAACATAAAACCTAATTTTAAGAAAATCATATGCTGGTCTAAGTAACCCAATTATACAAATCGAGACTTGAAAGCCAAGATGATGGTGGTGCAATGCTAGAAAGAAAGAACACGGCGGCCAAGAGGGGAGTGATTACATGAAAACTAGACAACTGGGGAATGCAGTCAACCTTATTTTTGGCTGTGAAGTCAAAATCAAAAGCACATGGAAGAGGACCCAACATCATCAATCGATCTCACACCCACTTCCCAACCTTCCTGTAAGCTAACAAGCTCATAGCTAGCCAGTCATATGTACAATACACGTTGACATGTGGAGGACCATGAACATCAACATGAAGATGAAGATGAAGATGCATGATGAGGTCTTGGTGCCCCCACGTCAGGGGAAATTCATAGCATTCTTTGGTTGGGTTCTATTCTGGGTCCACAAATTGACCTCATTGAATGATAATGGAGGTCATTCTTAATTCACTACAGGCCCAGCTAGCTAACCCGTGATTTGGCCCACTCCACGTCTCCCTTGTCGGGGCACCTTTTCTCTCTATCTCTCATTTCTTTTTTTTCCTTCTTTTGGCTGTGACTTTGCTTTTTGATTTTTTGTTAGGAGGGGAAAAGCAACCAAGATCCGTCTGAATCTTGTGCTACATGTTCAAACCACGCCAGATACATCCTGTGCAGGTGCTGGATGGCCCAACTTTGATTAATTTATGTTTTTTTATATATATAATTACTAGGCATGATAAATTCAAATTTGATAGGTTACCTCCACCAATTGAAACGGCCCCAAATAATGGGTGTTGGCGGGTCCTGCACCCCAATTAAATGTGTCCATGCACTGTACTTGATAATGCGGAAGGAGAGTCTCTCACTAATTTGTAAGAGCTTGATCTCGTGTCTTATATTCTCTTATATGGTGTTGGATTTACATATTATTTAGGTGATGTTAGATGACTTCTCACTAATTTATCAAGGGTTGATTTTGAATTTCTCACTCTCTAGTATAATCTTGGACTGACATGATTCGCCAATAAAACTTCAAGATCTCAAGCTATTTTCAAGGATGATCTTATATTTTCTACTCTTAGGTACAACCACTCTCTAGTAAAGAGCTCTCATACCCCATGCCAAATACAAAGGAGATCACATACCTCCTCCACTCTAATTTGACCACTCTTTAGTGGGGTGCTCCAAAGCCCTTACGCCATTACTAATAAAGCTAAAGGCTCCCCACTTTTTGATGAGATCTATCTCTAATGATGAGCTCCTAAGCCACCCCACCATCGATTTGGAAGCCCCAAGCCTCTTTATCTCTCAAATACAATCTCAAATCGGTACATGGCTTACAAACCTCGTGCTGTCACATGGAACAACCTTTCACAAGTTCCCCTCAGCCTTTTAGAAATTTTGCTAGTATAGACTCACTCTCTATGATTTTCCCTTAACCACTTAAATTTTTTTCAAAGTATGTGTTTTTTCTTCATAGGTTTCCCCTGACCTTTTAGAAAAACATTTCTAAGTATGGAGTCCTTTATATGTCACCTCACTCTCCTAAATGTTGTTTCAAGTATTGGTTCCTCCATAGATCCCCTCTATATACTTGGAAATTTCTTCAAACATGGCGTACGCCCTTACACATGAGATTTCCAATAAATAATCTCAGGGCTTTCCACCCCTCTTCTCACATGAAGAAAACTCGACGAACTCCTAATGCCTAAAGTTTTTACAAGTCTTTGCATATCAATATCACAAAGACTTAGGTGGTTACTAATAAATTCAATTTTAACTGGCTCAACAAAAAAAAAACCCCAAATTTAACGAGCTTAAAAACCTCCGCCAAATGAACTCGTAATTTAAGTTATTACCCGAATTAATTGGGTCCAGGTGCTATTATTGATAGGGTACTGGGTGTATGCCTATCGTCTTGTTGAGCATGCACCCTAACACCCTTATAGGCTCGAACATGCACCCTAAGCCCAACGCACTTGAGCTCAGTACTCTATTAGGATTTTTCTATGACCCTACGTGGGTCTCTAAGTAATTTTTCAAGAACCCTGCGCAATTCCCTCATTATTTTATATTGATCTTATACATATTAGTTTGAGTTGAATATGGCTAAAAATACCATACCAATTTATAAGGGTGAAATGACTCTTTAGCCTTTCATATTCTTAAAAAGACAAAACTCAAGGGCTATAAATACCTCATGAATCCATCAAGTTCAAGATTCACAATTTCTTCATTCTTAATATTTTTAGCATACATATTTTTAGAGCTAATCTTTCTATACAATGCTTGATTTGAAATCATTAGATTGGACTCACATCATGATTACTTGATAATGCATTTGTTCTTCACCTTAAGATTAATTTTTATATGACTAAATTTATGAAAGGTTTCGTCTTTCTTATTGTGATGATGGAAAAAGTATGTTGTGATAATGAAAGTAAAACTAGACATTAATTATTGTTATCCATAAAATAATAGAATTTTGGTTGTAATTGTTGTCATCATTTCTTGGGTATTGATAATGGAAGCAGCTTACCTTGGGTATTGATAATGGAGTCGTTATTCTGTCGCACTCAACATCGCAGTGAAATTAGGAAGAATAGAAAATAGATAAGGATTCACCACCTAGTTTATGATAATTAGTAACCCTAACTGATCTTTTAGAGATTCTTAGATAAAAGGGATAATTATACTAAAAAGAAAATGTATCTCCTTAAAGTATCATACCCAAGGTAAGCTGCTTCTATGTTCTGAATTTGTAACAACAAACCTATTTGGTCTTTCCTAAGTTTTTGCCTAAACTCATATGGGTTACCCTAAAATGACTTGGGATTAGAGCTTGGTTTGAAGGCCTAACCCTCACTTTTAAAATTACAAGCACTGACTCTATGATGTTGGTGAAAGTTGAATTGAGCTTTTAGGGGTCACGCTAACCTAGCCCAAATCAACTCTCAATATGGTAAAAATTTTATGATAAAAATGATAAACAATTAAATTTAACATTACATAAAAAAAATTCTATTCTCAAAGCCGAGTAAAAAAGGTAAATAAAAACAACAAGATTTGTTACTATCGTGATGATTTGGATAAAAAGGATGTTATGTTCGATGCTTCTTGGTGTGATATGTGGTGGTGTGGGGATATTGAAGACAACGATGAAATTGAGATTTGGTTGACATAGAAGCTGGGTTTTAATGGCTTTACTGAGTTGTTATAAAGAATATAAGATTAAGGAAGAGAGAGATTAAGGCTGCTAGTCATTGACTAGCAATGTGGGGGTTAGGTTATGATGCGGGGAAATCAGGTTAGTGGCTGGGTGGAGGCGAAGCAAATAGGAGAGGCTTGGTTATAGTGATGCTTGTGGTGTGGTTTGATAGAGTTGAGAGTTGTCATATAGCTAAAAGGTATAGGTGTTAAACGAGGAAATGAGTTGACATGGTGACACGACCAAAAGCTTGATGTCTTTTCCCAAGTGCAGGAGTGTCGAAGTAATAAATAACCCGGCAAGACCGGGGTCGAACCACAGAGAGGTTAATTGTATAAATTATAAATAACAATACAACAACAACAACAATAACAATAACAATAACAATAATAATAATCAGTACGTGGCGTTGTTATACCTGAGAATGATCTAAAGATCGGGTCACAGGTTTCCAGCCTATATACTGACTTTATGAAAAGATCAAAGATATATATTATATAATATAAACAGAATGTAAATAATAATAATAATAACAATGATAATAATAATAATAACAGAAGATGAAGAAATTAATGAGAACTTTGAGATGAAAGATTAACGTAAGGATTAAACAATGATAAAACAAATGTCAAGGTTAGAGGATCCACTAATGGTACTTCAAACAAGTATAATATAAACTCTTATTACTCAATTAGAAACCACACATAAAGGAGGTTCCAATCAGATTATAAATTGTTAACATGATTACATTAGTTATCTTATTCGAATAAAGCTAATACTTGTAAATGTTGGCAGGCATTCATGATTATAACTTATGTTAACAACAAATCAAGTCCCTTTCATAGCTCAGGTGTCGGTTATACCATACAGTATGGGCTATGAAAGTACCAAGTATTTGTTGTACCAAGTGTTATACAACATAAATCTAGATTAACCATTTAACAAGCAAAGTATTAAAAGTGAACAAGATAACAAATATAAAACATGTTAGTATCCAACGTTAAGGTCCATGTTAAGTTTATATTATACTTATTCTTACACCATTAGTGTACCCTTTTCACCTTGACATAATTAACTTAGCTAGACATAATAAAAGAAAGAAACATAAATGAGCAAGACAAGAACATAAATGAGAAAGAAGTTAACTAGACAAAGGAAAGGAAATGAAGTGCATAAACTTGATATTAATGAAAGCAAGACATAAGCAATACAAAGAGAGAAAGCAAGAGCATGATCTTGATCTGGAAACCAAGATGCCTCAATACATGGTAAGTGCCTCCTTTTATAGGCCAAAATTTGGAACTATTGATTTGTTGACTAATTGATGAGTGGGTGGCCATATCTTGACTTGATAACAATCCTTATCTTCTTGTCTGAACAAGACGTCATTGCTAACATCATAATTTGCCCAGAATCCTCAGGAATGTTCTAGGAAATTGTCTCAGCTTTCCAACAAAAAAAAGATGAGGTCATTTGGACTTCTAGAACTCAAGATATGGGCTGAACACTAAATAGTGTCTGGGCTGCAGGACAGCTTCGGACTTCTTCGTTGTTCCTATATTTTGGACTTGAAAACGGCCTTCTTAGATCTTAGTGTCCAAATGAAAGTTGTAGGCCTATGTTTTACCTTTCCATCCATATAAAATGGACCTAAATCCGAGATCTAGAGCTCCAGATATGATCCAATTACCGAGCACTGTTCCGGTTTGGACTGCACCGACATCTCTTTTCTAAGTTTGGCCATCTCTTTGTCCTTTAACTTTCAATGCTTAAACTCATCAATCAATCCTTTTATTTATGTGATAGTCCTGCATTTAAAATGAGCATTTACCATAAATTAAGGTATCTTATAATATCAAACTTGTTATTATAAAACATACTTTAGTTAAGGAGTTATTGATACTTCAAGTGCAAAATGATGATATAAAACCTTGATAAACATGCACTTTTAAGTACTAATCACATGGGTATGTGTTGTTGGTTTTTGGTGATGGTAGAAAAGTAAGATAGATCATAGTTGTGGAGGAGTAGGGCCTAGTTCGGTCAGAAAAAATGGTAAGGAATTAGGTTTATTGAAGGATGAAGAACAATGATCATGTCAAGGTTTGCCTGATGTGGGAAGTGATTTGGGTCAATTAAAGGAGTCCGTGATGGCGGAAAAAGGTTGTCGTGGCTAAGGATGGTGACTAGATCATGGTTGTGGTCAAGTTGATTGGTTATAAACAAGGACTTGTTGTCAGGGTTCTATGATTTGGTTTGTAGATTGATTTAGATGGGAAGATTGACAATGGTGGTTTTAGTAGCAATATGATGGTTAGTGGTAGGGATTTAAGAGAAAGAATGTTGGGTTTTGGGTTAGGTGTTGGGATGATTGGGTTTTTAGTAAAGGATTTCAATCTTTTTAGTTTTTGGGTATTTCTCTTTTTATGTGAGTGTTAATATCTCCCAGTCTAGTAAAAAAATCTTTTATGTTTAGCCCCCTTTACCTTATGAATCAAAGCATCAACATTTATAGTAAATGAGTCCTACGTGATATAAAAATTTAATCCATATCTCATTTGAAATTTTATTTTGAAAAGGAAATTTGAAAAAAGAAAAAATCAAATAAAAATTATTCTGATGATCTGATTTTCCAAGATTTTAGAAAAACCAACCATACACTTTAGTGATTGATTCTTCCAACAATTGATAAATCATATCCAATTACTTGTTTCTCCAACCTCTCTTTATTGTGTTTCTAGGCAAGCTTGTTCTCTTATAGCATATTTATAAGCTTTTATCCAATTCTTGATTGGAGTCTCGGGCAATCTCGAGTTCTTCCTGTAAACTTTTTATATTTTCTTCAACTTGCATTCTGATTGTATTCTAACTTGTCTTTAAGCTTCTAATTTTAAAGCCTCAACTACTTTATAGTGATTTCTTCAATCTCATATGTGGTTGCTAGCTAACTTTCCTTTTCTTACTTCCTGGCTTGTTGTTTTCTAACATTTATGTAGAGCTTGGTGTGCCTAAATTAATGATAATCAAAGGTGAGAAATTATTTATTTTGTTTCGACGTTATTGTATGTATAACTCCAAAACTATAGGGTTTATCTCAGCTACCGGATGTCCAACCAAACCATATGTCATCCAATCTTTTCTTATGCACTGTAGTATGTCAATCATTTTTCATCTTTATAATTTTCCTAAAATTAAGCCAAACCTTTTGTCCTTGGGATACACTGTATATACTCGAATTGTGTTGCCACCATAAATGGTGCATAACTAATATATCCAGTGACCTCTATCAAAGGAACCCATGGACGTTGAATATAGAATGTAAGATAATGCTTAGTCCTCATCCAAATTGCCTTCTAACTAAACCGAGCAATAGATTATTTGTGAAACAACGCAACCCATTTATTTTTATTTTGGGTTTGCTATTTTTCTCCATAAACCCCTTCAATGGTTGTTGATTGATCCACTAAGCTAACTAGAAAACTATTTCACTAGTTATCTACATGAAGAATGAGGCACCAAACATAAAAAAAAAATGTCTCGAAGAGACAGGAGGAAGCTGGTACATTAGTGTATGGGGGTGGGAATGGATTATAGGCTGGAACTCCTTTTTTATAACTAAAAATATAGACTGATGATGTGATATCTTAATGAAGTACTTTCAATTCTAGTTGAGCCGGGCAAACAACTAAAAACATTGCTCCATAAGTGGGGTGTAGGTTCATAATGGAAGACAACTTTTGAGAATGAGAGTCTTCCTCTTTTTCTTTCCGATCAATATGAACTAAGATTGATTCTTGTAGTAATAGAATAGTAGGTAGGGGTTTTATCGAATTGCATTATTGAACCTAAGATGAGATTCTATCTACTAAAAACATATTTGAAGATTTGTTTTTATCCCAGCCGTTACCATGGAATGAAAAAGATAGCTTCTTCTTGATCCATTGAGATTGGTAGATTCATAAAGGAAGGGTAGATTGTGCCTTAAAAAACATGGGTCTAGTTCCTACTTCTAGTTATGCTGATAAAAAAAAACTAAGGAATGATTGGCCATCCAAATGTATAGTAGATGAACACAACATCTTAAAGAGCCTCTACCTATTTTTCTATAATGATTAAGAGATAAAACAGTTTTTGATATCACTGTGCTAGTAGATTAACTTCATTTCTTTCCATTTTTAGGAAAATATTTTCTGCTTTGAAACTGATCAAATCGACTACAGAAGGAAATAATACTACCTCAAAGATGCCAAACCCAATATCCTGATTTTGTCTAAACCTATTGAAGATATCTTCCCAAGTTTTCCAATTTGCTTGTCATGTCTTTAGTATTCACAAGTTTTATAAGCTGTTGTGCAATCCCATTATGCCAGTTACTGAAATAAACTATATATATATATATATATATATATATATATATATATATTCTGCAACAACTGTTAATACTCTTCAATAGTTGACACCATGTCTATTTCTCTAAAAGAAAAACACCTATAAGAAATGTCCCAAAAATATAAGAGCTTTTATAAAAAAAATTTGCAAAGGCATATTCAATACTACAGCTAAATTCTAATATCTCTTAGTAAAAGTATGACAATCTTGATTACTAAACTTTTAAAACACTAAAGTAGCCTATCAGTTCTATTGACAAGACTAATTATATTCTTCAAATCATAGAGCTTGGTATCAAGTTTTTGGTTTAGACAATCCCCTTTTTATTCGTTGCAAGGTTTTAGAATCTGGTTAGAATTGTTGTGGGGTTTATATTACAATCTTGTCATCCATTTCCTCTTGAAAATTTCATGATTTTAAATCAAGATCTCAGTTTTGCAAGGCATGCCCCTTATGATATTACAAGGTGACAACCTAATGAAAGGTTATAGCCATTATGTGCATGAGTAAGTTTACTAATTAATTGTTCTAAAAAAAGTCATATCATTGCTCGATTAACATACCTTAATAGGCTGAACAAAGGCCTACCAGGCATAAAAGAATTGATCGGGACGAAGCCTTATTGGTGTACTAATCTCAACAAAGTAGACTCTTTAAGAAAGTCTGGTGGTTTCACGAGTGTTGCTAAGGTTAATAACCATTGGGACAACGCTAATTCTCAAATCTTAGCCTTAAGCAATGTGTTTGCGAAAAGTGTTTTGTAGTGTTTGCATATGTACAAGTCCATATCCAAATAAAAAAATAAAACAAACATGCATATAAAAAAGTAAAGGAATATAAAGAATAAAACAAACTAGGCAAAATTAAAACAAACAAAAGAATAAACAAACAAAATTAGGCAAGATACATTTATCAATAAACCAAACATGTGAAGATTAGCTATAATAGAGTCATCATTCTATCGCACCTAACATCACGGTAAAATTAGAAAGAATAGAAAATAGATAAGGATCCACCACCTAGTTTATAGTAATTAGAAATCCTAAATAATCTTAAAAAAAATTTAGATAAAAGGCTTGTTATACTAAAAAAGATGTATCTTTCTAAAGTATCCAACCTAAAATGAATTTTTTTTTATATTTTGAATCTGTAACAATATACCTATTTGGTGTTTCCTTATATTTTGCCTAAACTCACATGCGTTGTCCTAAAATTAATGACTTGGGGTCTCAAGGTCCTAAAATGTCTTAAATATAATTTTGATGGTTAATGGCCTCATATTGCTAATGATGTGCTGCTGCCGCGGCACAGTCAAGGAAAGGAATTGGAGTACAATAATTTAAGCACTCTAAGGTATCTCCTCGAGCAAAAAGCTGCTTGACATTGAAAACTCACTAATAATCAACCCCACGTGAAGGACAATAATAGCATGTGTATTACTAGTGGCAAGGAAATAAAGAAGGCTGAGGGTTGTCGGTGTGATGATAAAACCAGAGCCGACTTCTTTACCTTTTTCTACTTCATGCAGTTTTTGGCATAAATTCAGGGTTTAAGCGAGGGAAGCGTGGGATGGTGTCTTCCATGGGAGACACGAGCAATCATACTTATGGTTTTATAACTTGGGAGTCACCTTGACGAAGGCTACCTAGCTATGGCTACACCCACAAAAACTAGTCATTTATGCCGTAAATCCCGCTTCTTGCTTTCCTTTTAGGGTTCTTTCTGTGTAGTGAGTCTTAACTCAATGTTCACTCTGTGTGTGTATACAGTGAGTAGCATTTGTTTTCTGGCATGATATATCTAGGGTTTCAATGTCCTTCTACTGTTTTAGATATTTGGGATATGAACATGGGCAGTCTCTTCGTGCATGCTACCCCAAGCTATCGCTCAGTTACTTCACAGACAGGAGTAAAAAGTGCAATCGGGTTTATGAAAATTTAAAACTTTCAAAAGATCAGCTATTCTATGATCATATTTAATTTTGATTCTTTGAAGATTTACTTGTTAAGAAGTCAAAATGCTCTTCCTGTTCTTAGGGTTTGCTTCACTTGAAATGCTCCAAAATTATTGTCAATCTATTAAAATTTTGGGACGGAGAGTGCGACTGATCGAACCGATTGAGAAGAAAATATTTTTTTACGGCACCATTATTTACTCGGTCTCTATCCTCAAGTCGGAGGAGGAGCTAGGTCAAGAGGCAAATGGAAGATGAATGATTGAGCCCCACCTTTTGCAGGTGCATTAAAATGCTCTCTAAAAAAGACCCCACCATAGGAAAAAATTGTGGCTGCTCTTTCCAATTGGATATTACAAAGAACTTTCAGATCCTCCTCGAGATATAGTTGAATCACCTGGATGGAGACCTCAGTGGTGTCCACATCAACTCTCTCTCTCTCTCTCTCTGCAGATGTGTGTGATGAGCACGCAACCTCCTTTGCCTCTTTCACGAACCAAAAGGGCTTAAGGTTCCATGGACTAGCACCAATTTTCCAGGCTGGTGAGTAGCAACCAGCAATATTAACGTACCATGGCACACTGGTTAAGCAGGCAAGTGCACAGAAACTTCAGAAAGCTACGTATCCCCACCTCTGAGATTTGAGTGTGGATGCCTTCTCTCTCCCCTCGATTCTATACTTAGTAGCTGCTGTACTGTAGGGACCATAACTCATGACTCGTGTTTAACGGTGGCCGGATCCATCATATATAGAGATTAACCTTGTCATGTCACTGTCTTTAGATATACTAACATCTCGTGCGAAGAAATTCCTCACAACCCCTAAAAGCGTTTGAGGTTGTTTAATTAGTGGGGGAATAACCCCATGATTAGCTAGATTAATTAGAGACCTTAACGTTCATTAACTAGCAAAAAGGACACCGCAAAATGAGTTTATTCCTCAGTTGTCTCCCTCCTCCTTTTCTGTACCATCATTTTCTCGAACACCTTTTAAGCCATGTGCAATGCCAAACATGGATGATTCTATTTTGCATGTCAAGCGCCACATGTAACGGAATATTAATTTGGAAATCCTCGAATCATTCTGCTTCCTTCCATGCCTTAAATTCTGAAATCCCTTACCGAATTTTGCTTTCTATCTTGCTGGTGTCATCAATGGATCGATCTCGTACTTGTCATGGTTACCATATGCAATGGATCCCTTTTTGTTTTTATTTTTTATTTTTATTTTTATCAGTGGAGATATCATTGCAGACGTCGAGTTAGGATCCGTAGATAGATGGAGTAATGGATTAAAAAATTGTCCATTCAAACCATAGTTTTATACATAATTTTTTTTTAAGGAAAAAAAAAAACTAATGGATTTGAAAGAAGATGGACAAATTTGAGCTCATAAAAATATTACCAGCTGTTCACATAATCTAAGTGATGGCCGACATTTTCAACTTTCATGAGAAGCTTAGCTCATTTAGTCGGAAACGACAATATATATATTGGGGACATATACCCAGTGTGCTTAGTTATGTCTTGTCTACTTTTTTTTTTTTTTTTTTTTGATTAACGTGTCTTGTCTACTTTACTGGACGTGGAGGTGTTGTAATTCCATTGATGAAGTCTTCGTCATCCCTAGGAATTCTTTTTACGTTGTTCTCAATCTATTAAAAAAAAATGCTGGCATCAATTAATAAATATCTTCGATTTAGCCCAATTTAAGATTCCCAGTAAATTAGAATCAGGCTATATTCTGGTCTGAATAATTTTTTAAAAAGTCTAGTAGTAATAATAATAAACTCAATCTAATAAGTTAATATTGGGTCTTTTTTATTTATTTTAAATTTAAAATTAAAATATATAAAATTTAATTTGATAAGACTCAGTTGACTAATAAATAAATAAAAATTAAAGATAAAATTAAAAAAATAATAAAATTAATAGATAAAACCTCATGATTCAATTTCTTATTTAACTCAGGTTTAAAATTAAATTATGTAAAAATTATTCTGTTGTGATTTAGTTGATTTGGCCAACCTGAAAACAATTTGGATATTCAATAAAAAATACCTAGGAATGAAATTAAGAATAAAAAATAAAATTAATATATAAAAAAACTTATCTAAATTAAAAAAAAAAAAAAAAAAAAAAAACCCTTTTCCAAGTTTTTTTGGTTGTATTAGGTAATTGGTTCCCTCATTTAATTTCCGAATTACTCTTTGAAAGAATCGAATATAAATATATAAGTGAGTAGTGATAAGAGTGGCATCTACCCCACTGTGCCGTGTCTTCTTAAGCAAATACATGAGGAAATTAAAGAAGTTTACCTTATCTTATCTTTAAATAAAAGCAGAATACCATTCTTATAGGAAAAAGAGTGAAGAATTTTAAAGATGTAAAAAGAATTTTAAAGAATTTTAACTTTAGCACTGGCTTAATTAATTTTAGCATTCGCTTAATCCTTGAAATTAAAAATAGCACTTCAACTCTCTACCATAGCAGCTTCTCTCTTGTGTTATTCATGGCAGAAATCTATTAAGTAGCTAGGGTTTTTCCTATCACAGGTACCCTTCCTCCTATGATTTTTAATTATCATTATTATTAAAATTGTTATTGAATAATGTAAAATTATATTCTTGCTTACCCATCAATCACCTAAATTTTCAAATGAAATGGTTCTTTTACATGGTTATGATTATTATTATATTTTCTAATTAAATTTAAACAATTAAAAGCATAAAATAGAAGTGAACTTATTAAAGTTTCTACTTTAAATGACTTTTATTTAAATAATTTTTATTTAAGAAAATATGCTCTAAAATAATATAAAACCATGTTATAAAACCTCACTGGAAATTAAATTTAAGAGGTTAAGAAAAAATAATGCTTTAATTTTCTAAAAACAATTAAGAAAAAAAACTGGAACTTAATTACTATTCAAATGTAATATTTATTTTTAAAATAATTTAGCTTTTTAAAATCTTACCGAGTTTGGAAAAAAATATTTTTGAGATTCTTCACCCTTTTTCTTTATAAGTTTTCACTATTTTCTAAATAAAACTACAATAATAAATAATATAAGTTTTTATTTTATATAAAAGCAGAAAAAATTTACATTACTTTTTTATATATATTTTTAAATTTAGTTAGATTCATCATCTTTTCAATAATATTAGAAATGTTTTTTTAATTAAAATTATAATATTTTCATGATATTTTTTAATTTGAATGAAATAAAATTATTATTTTATAATTGGAGTATCACAAATAGAAAATACTAATATGACTACTATAAATCATGGTTTTTAGATTCTCATTAAAAATAATTATAATATTTAAATATTTCTTATTATTTTGTGGAAATGTTTTTCTCCATTCTCAATAACTAAATATATGCTTTTTCAATTTTTTTATTATTGAAAAGGGAAAACTAGAAAATAAGAAAACAATCCAAAAATGAAAACGATGATCTTCTGTTACTGAAATTTTCTTCAGCTTTTTGAATTGAAATATAATTTGTTTCTTTTGACATTAGCATAATTAATAACTTGTAATACGTACGAATTAATTGACAAATTGATAGTAAACAAAAACTAATTAACTAAAAAACAAAAACAAATGGGCTAAATATGGTTGAGTTAATATTGTTCAAACACTTACAAAACACTATGGATATTCTGTGTATTTTTCAACAATTCATTTTGGTCCTTCAAATTTTTTTTAGATAATTTAATCCTAATTGAAGACCAATTACTTTTATTTCTTATGCAATAATGGAATTGAAAGGAAATAGATCAAAATAAAAAGGGAGTCAAAACATGGATAGCATCATACCAGAAAGTTTTTTAAAAACATACTTAGATCCTCAAATTTTAAAAATAATCAAATTATACAATTTAGGTCCATTTAAATTTCACAAAAATATTTTTTTGCACAAAAATTTATTTATAGTGTTTTTCAGTCCCTATGAAAGAGAGGAGAGAGGGGAATTGCAGGATTCCGGTGATGAAAGAGAAGATTTTTGTTCAAGCCATTTTCGACTATCAAAATATAATTTTTTGGTGTCTATAGATTTCATGAGATGAAAGGGGCTAGATGATAATTGTTTTAAACCTCAAGATTTCCTAAAAAAAAAAACATTTCTAAGTCGAGGCAAATAAATCTAGCTTGGTTTGATTTTGTATTTTTAGATCTTTTTGGGTATTTTTAGTTTATGGATTGGTTTAAGAGTGTTCCAAAGATGTTAGTGAGATGTATTTTAGGTTGAAATGACTTAAAATTAAGTTTTTTTGGACAAAAAAAACACTACCTTGATTTTCTAGCCATAACTGGATGGTTGAAATCTAGGCTCGCAGTTGACATGTCACTTATGTATTTTTGTTTCCTAAAAAATAAGAGCGGTCAACTGCCCCTTTAAAATATCAAAAAATAAAATAAAATCAAGCTCAGGTGCACAAGGGTTGGCTTGGAAACCTACTCTCATGCATGGGCTTGAAGGCCCGCCCACATGCATGGGCTTTTCATTACCATACCATGTTGGAGTTAATCTATCATTGTATTGATTTGGTTTTATATGTACTTATAGATTATTGATGGGTTATTCTTTAACTAAATTTGTATGATTTATCTTGTACCTTTTTTAATCGAACCCCTAACATACATTACCATGAACACATGGTAATGTTAGTAAATATGTTTTATATCTAATTAGTCGGTTAAATGTTGCACTAATTTTATTCTAAGTAAAATATATTTATTATTAATAAGGATATCTTTAATATTCAATTATATTTGATTAATGAATCTAATATTTGATTAATGAATTAATTTAGAGTAAAGATGAAGTTCATGGAACAAAATGTTTTGCATAGAAATTATAAAGTTGTTATAATTTATGAGATTCTTATTATATCAAAATATTGTTCCTATATATCCCTAGTCAATATTCTATTAAGACTAAACATTAATTATGTTTCTTCTTTTTATAAAAGAAAACAACTGTTATCATAAACTGATGTATGAGAGATTTGGAATTCATATGCAGGTGCTTATTAGAAGACATGTACATTGAACTGATCCACAAGATAGATTCATATGGAGAGATTACATATGTTTATGGAAAAGCTCACATGATAGTTGTGTAAATGATCTTTAAACTTGAGATCACTAAATTATCTTATATAAGGAGTGTTATGATTTGATCCTGGTCACACATTATTCTAATCAAGAGTAACAAATATATACATATTGGGTGTAACATAAACTTTATGAATATATTTAAGTAATCAAGAGAGGATTCATTATTCTAGGTGAATTAAAAAAATATATTATATTTATTCTCTAATAATATTGATTGTGAGATTCTTGGCCAAGGTTGAATGGGTTTTGAAAAAAAATTCAAATCTTATTTGAAAAATCAATGATTATAATGTTGAAAACCATCATAATTTAACAAAGCATACATACTCTATACTACAATGTCTAAATCAGAACATTCATGATGAAGAGATAATAATTATACTTAGAAACTGGTTAATAAGAGATTAAGTCAAACTACTTATGACTTTTAAATATTTAGGGGATCATAAAAGGTTGTTAGACATTGTACTTGATCTTCAAATATACATCAATTATTATATTGATAATAAATTAAATTGTTTAATTTATTTAACTTTATATTATTTAGAATTATGATTTATATTTGGAACAACTTATTAAGAAACCTAATAGGTCACACGCACAAGAATTATTGGTCATAAATTTATAATGGGATGATTAATCAAGTGTGACTTTATTATAAATAAATTTTAGAAATTAAGGACTATAGTGTAATTAATACAAGAGATTACAATTCTAGATCTAAAAAACAATAAAGTAAGGACTTGATTGAATAAATTTCTAAATTTAGCTTATAATAATATATGTGATATTATTTAAGAGGCAAATTAATATTTTATTATTTATAGAAATTTTAGGCTCCCTTATAAAT
>NC_133289.1:12586283-12626330 GCF_005239225.2 Populus alba | reverse complement strand
TACAACTATCTGTGAATGAATTTGTCAAATCTAGTGAGCTGAATAATTTGAACCACGTTATTGACTCTAGTTGAAATTATATCTTTTTTTGAAAAAAAATTATTATTTTTTTTATTTTTAAAAATTTTTGATATTTATAATTATTGAGATAAAATTAAAATTATTAATATATTTAATTTAATTCAAAATATAATTGTCTATTATTATTGTAGTTTTATTAAAAAATATTTTAGGTTTATATAGACTTGTTATTAACCAAAGAGAAACCATAAAAAACAACGTATTCTCCTTTTTTCTTATTTATTTAAAGTTTTAAATAGTTTAGCTATATCTTATATAATGTATATATGTGGAAACAAATAAATAAATAATAAATCACACTTTAAGCCAATTGATTGTATTCTTTATTTGTTTCCATTATATCACCGCACACGAACAAATGTCTCAGAGTAATTTCTCATTAAAGAATACCACATCCCTTTAGCAAGCCCTACCTCCAATCTTTCATTTAAAAGGCACACACTGTTCCATTTCTGAAAGAAAGAAAAAAGGGGAACAACCTCTGTAGTTTTAAACATTGGAATTCTAAGTCAATACATGAACGAGCAGAAAACACATCATAAAATGAGAAAAGCGAAAGGAAAAAAAAATCACTAGGAAATATATCAAGTGACAGATCCCCCCTGCAAATCCTTGATTATAATAAGCTCACTCTCCTTAATCATGGATGATGGAGTGAATGAGGATGGCTGCTTCGTCAGTTGTTGAACAGCATCATCTGGTTTATAAAAAGCACATATATAATGTATAAAAGGCTATTTAATCAGTATTCACAGAGCTTGAAAACGCTCGTTTCTTAATTCTCCTAAACAACACGAGTGTAGAGACATCAAATTCATTAAAAACTAGGCGGAGATTAAGAAGAAAAAAAGAATAAGAAAAAAGAAGAAAAAACGAAGGGAAGGACAAGGGAGCCATCAAATTCTGGGGAGGTGAAAGTAAGAACATGTATACCTGGAAGCGATGTAGGAAAGTGGGGAAACAATGTGATCGATGATACCTCCACCGCCCTCCTCTTCAGCCTTTGCTCGTTCATTTGCTTCATCAACTCCTGTTGTTACCTTCTGTTTCTTTTTAACTTGATCTTCACTTGTTCCTTCACCATCTCTAACTTGGGAAAGCTTCATTTTGTTTCTTCTTTTTTACTCAAAGGAGAGATCAAGTTGGGGATGATACTGTCCAGCAGTCCACCTCCCTTCTCTTCATTCTCTTCTTCTTTTACCTTCTTCTTCACGTTGTTCAGCTTCTCTCTAGAGACCAAGTTAGAGAAGATATGGTTTATGAAAGACCCACTTGGCCTTTCTTCTCCACTTTCTTGTTGATTATCTTTCTCATCATCATCATCTCCCTCTTTTAGGATGCAACAAGCTTTCAGCTTCTTTGGCACACCATCTTCCATAATTTTTTCTTTTTTTTGTTTCAAGTGGTCACTCGACTCCCTTTCAGTTCAGCTCCATTACAAGTTCCAACCGACTGATTTATGTACAGGCTTTGGGGAGTTGTTTAATAAAGAAGCTATGGTTACTTTACACGTACTTCGAAGCTGTTGTCTGATGAAGCTTGTCTCCAATTGGTAGCAAACAAGTGGCACCTCTTGTAGCCTTACCAGGTGTTTTTCTAGTTGATTTCTGTACACTAGGTCGGTCGCCGGTGGGAAATAATCCCCTGTTTTCGGTTTCGCAGCTTTTGCCTTCCGTAAAATTTAAGTTTACACATATCTATGACTTCTGTACAATGCCTGCCAAGATTTCCGATCTTCCCATCGATACGGAATCGAATTCGGTTTCGATTCCATTTCATTAATTTTATCAGAAATTTGATGGGCTCTGTTCATAAACTTAACAGCCGGGCTGGCCCAAAACTTAGCCCACCATTTCTCCTTCTCCTCAATTTCTTATGGGGTTTTCTTTCTTTTTGAAAATGGAGTCTTTGTGTAGGATCTTTTCGACTTAGATGGTGTTTGGCAATGCTTACGCGGTTGCGGTTGGTTAAAAAGCAGTAAAACACCCGTTTGGTTAACCACAAACCACAGTTTAATTTGACGTGGGTCCCATTAAAAATCACGTTACAATTGAAAAAAGTGAAAAACAGAATGAATTTGCTTTTCATGCGTCTGTACTCTCTCTCATCACCGACAATTTACATTTGCTTTTTCCAATTTGCAATTACTTCCCAACTTCTCTCTGTCGTCCCTCATCAATTTGCATGTCCCTCATCAATTTGCAAACCATTTTCCAACGGTTACAAACCCACATCACAGATCAATGTTTTGACGAGCTAAAACCTCCAAAACTTTCCCCAAAACTTCGGTTCTTTACCTAATTTACCTTCGGTTCCTTACCTCTCTCTCACCACCAAACTTCCCCTGTAAACAACCTCCAAAAACGGTTGCAGATCTGACCAGCTAAAAACCCAAATTTCCTTCCCCAAACTATTTGTCCTCTCTCTTCTCCTGCTAACCCCGTTTCTATTTTTCCCCAACACCAACGCCAGACACTTCTTCCCCTCTGTCCATCAAACACAAACCGTCACTCGATTGTCCCTCCATTGTTACAATTGCAGAAAAAAAAACCAAGAGATACCAGTTAATGTGCGTTCCCCTTGTCAATTTTGTTTAACGTGTGTCTCAAAATCTAACGGGTTTCTATTGTTTTTGATTTTGCAGAACACAGCTGCTACACCGTTTTGGGTTTGCAAAAGACAGAGATTGAGGTAAGTTCCTCCCTAATCTCCATCTTCATTTTCGGATTTTTAGATGAAGTATTTATTAATGTTTGTGCTGCTGCATGCTTGATTCCAAAAATTTTTTTTGTAAATCTTTATAAACCACCGTTCACCTTCTCCAAAACCCCCCTCTATCTTCCCCTCTTCTGATTTTTGCATTGCTTTAACAATTCCTTGAATTTTTTTTTTTTTGAATCTGGAGAGGCAAATGACGAATCTTTTGAATTGTTGAATGCTCAGACTCTTATTTGGGTTTGTGTTCTTATGATTAGATTCTTGAATAGGAAGATCTGATGCTCTCGGCTTTGTCTTCAAGTCTCGGCTTCAATGGGTTTTTTTTTAATTACTGGCAGCCAATGTGACAATTACTATTTTCATGGTTTTTTTTTCAATCTGGAGAGGCAAATGATGAATCTTTTGAATTGTTGAATGCTCTGCCTCTTATTTGGGTCTCGGTTCTTATGATTTGCTTTTCATGGGTTTTTTTTTTATTACTGTGCTGGCAGCCAAGGATGACAATACTATATTTTCCCTTGAAAGCATCTCTATGGATCTGCCTAACTGTTGAAATGCATGAAGTAGGACAGTCCTGAGGCTTGAATGATTTTAGTTTTTTTTTTTTGTTTTTCAAGATTTTGTTTTCTATAGCATGATGAGAAAACATAAAAAATAACAGTGTTATTTTTTTTTTCAAGATTTTTGCTTTCAGCTGTTTTTTGTATTTCCTATGCTGCTGTAGGTTTGTTTTTTTAATTGTTTGTTGGATGGATGATCGCTGCATTGTAGATGAAAAACAGCTGCATTCATGGGTTTAGTGCGTAGATGTAATGGATTTTGTGATTCTGGTCTTTTATAAACTGAGATGAGAATGGCTAAGTTCCTGCAGTATCTGGTCTTGGTACTGTCGGGAGTTAGCAATGCTTTGCTTGTTTACTAGAGCTCTAACTGATGTCTATGAAATCTCGAAGAATAAAATTCAGTAAATGATAATGGGTGTCCCAGGAGTTGTTTGCTGATAAAGGCTATTAGTTTCCAGTTCTGTTACTAGTCTAAAGGAACTGCAAAGAGTTTTTGCTGGAATTACTTGATGCTCACAGTTTCTTGTTTGGTATTTGCAGCTTCAATTTATCCGGCATGTCTCAGGCAACTACAGTTTGAAAAAGAAGCGTTCATTGAAAAAGATTGCTGGGTCAGAATCACCAAAAATGTAAGGATCTGCGCCTGACCATATCATTCATGACTTATTTTCTGTTTAGTCATCATGGATTTGTTCAACATTTTTGCCATGGATATGAAACTCTTAAAGGCTCTTGGGGACTTCATGAACCCTTTTTTCCTTGTTTAATAGGGGCTGATATTCATAAAATCATGTGATATAGAAAGAACTAGTGATGGTGGGTTGAGAATTATTCCTATAAATAGTAGCACATGAATGCCAAATAGTAAAAGTGGTATTCATACTCTAAAATTATGTTTTTCCAAATGACCACGCAGCTGGACTTTTAGCAGGGCATGCAATGTTTTCATTTAAGTTCCTAATTCAATATCCCTGCCACATATTTCTTATCTAATGAACTAACATAATATCTCTGGTGGTTCAGTCCCTGTGCTAAGTATGAGCGTTCTGATGTTGTGACAGATTGGAGAGGAATGGGATGACAGTCTACAGTCAAAGGAACAGATTGAAGCTAACCTGCTAAACAAGTTTGAGGCAGCTGTGAGAAGGGAAAGAGCACAGGCTTATTCTTTCTCTCATCAGGTGATCAATTCCTCTGTTTCTTTTACTCTGCTGAGAGTGTGGAGGGCTCACACAGATGAATAATTAAGTATGAGAGGACAACTTAGCTATTTTTACATCCAAAAAGTTAGAAATTTGAGGTAAACCGGTTTTGTTAAATAGCTTAGTAGAGAGGTCGTATAGATAAATAATAAAGTATGCAATGACAGCTGACTAAGCTATCTTGAAAGTTAGAAATTTACACAAAACCTGTCTGTTAAATAACTGACTCCCAATTATTTGCTTGGTCAATCTGTCAAAGTTAAAGTAGATGGTGGTTTGGAAAATGGTGCAGTGTAATTATTTTTTTCAGATAAACATGCTTGCTTGCCAACATAGACAAGTTTTCATTTCTTAAGCTATGTTGAACTAGTTAGTCTCTCCATTTTACCTTTGCAATTTTGCATAAACAAACACATGTTTTATGCTATAGTGCAACTATAAGAAAAAAATAGGCTCCACGGAAATTGTTTACTTTAAGATATGGCAATTCAATTATGAGATGCTTTGGGCAGGCATGATTTTTCACCTATTTCTTGAAATCGACACATGCTTGAGGCTACCTTGAAACTAAAAACAAATTAGATTGCAGAAACCGCAGCGTATTTAAGATATGGCAATTCAATTTCTGAAATGCTTTGGTAAGCATAATTAATAATTTCCTTTGACATGTACGGCTTAGTGTGATTGAATGAACTCGTGGACAATCTATGAGAAAAGATAATAATGGTTTCGGTCTTCGGAACCTTTTGAAGCCCTTTAAAACATTATTATTATAGTTGCAACTTTGATGTTACCACTCGTCATTTGTAAATGTCTATTAAAAGGTTCCAGTCCACTTGCATCTGGCATGGGTTGCTTTAAAAAAGTGTCAATTCTCTAGTGACTTCAGGAATCTGTCTTTGTTTATCAATTCTCTAGTGCCATGCAGCATAAATGTTTCGATTACAAATTTATCTTTACTGCTCACAGTCCATGCAAGTTTATTTCATGAATGGAGAATAAAGGACTATTTCATGAATGGAGAATAAAGGACTTACAAATGTTTCGATTCTCCATTCATGAAAAAATGTGTTCTGTCTCTTTCGGAACTACTTCCAAAAACTATTATGGAATTGAAAAACCTTCATTTTTGTGATGCTTTTGTGTACTGTGTTGATATACCATGTCAATTTTGTAGTAATCGTCGCTCAAAATCTAATTTATCTTCTGGGTCTCCATTGTGTATCTGTTTGTAGTACAAAGTTGCAGAGCTGCACTGGTCTGGACACCTAATAGACTGATGTAAGTTCCTGCCCTATCTCCATCTTCATTTTCATTTTTTTTAGATGAAAAATTGCATGTCTTTGTACCTGCATGATCAATTACCGTGTGTTTCTGCAATTGACAAATTTCATAGCTATTGTTGATTGTCTTCTGTTTACTGTGCCTTCATCAATTGTTTTTGAATTTAGCAAAATTTAATTGCTTCTATATACTGCTTGTCTGTTGTTCTTTGTTTATGTACTGTAGCAAATATATTCTGTTCTATTTGTTTTTTCCCTCTGTTTTTGTCTTTCCAAACAGCATGATGGCAATGAAGTGTTGCTTGATAATTCAAATTTTTTATCATGGCTGAAACTGAGTTTTCTGAGCAGTTCAAAATGAATGGGTTTGCAATTAACATTTTCATTACAAATGAACTGTGAACATTCCCATTCAAATACATGTATGTGCTGAACATTTACTGTTATATTATTGTTATTAATCAACGGTTTATGTATGTGCCACTATTTATTTGATATCATTTTATTGATTTCAAATTTTTTTTAAATGTGTTAAAAGATTATCATGGAAGGTCTTGAATCTTTTGATAAGGCTGCTTGGGACAAAAGACATGTTGCATATATTTTGTGATATATGCATTAAGGCAATTGATATGGGAATGAGACCTAATACTCATTTCGATAAAACGGGGTGGAAATTTCTTATAACATCATTCAAAGAAACAAACTGGGCATGCATTCACTAAAACACAATTGAAAAACAAATGGGATGGATGCAAAAAAAGGATTGGAGGATATGGAATAAGCTGGTTTCAGAAACTGGTGTTTGGTTGGAATAGTGAAATAGGCACAATTGCAGCTAGCGATGAGTGGTGGGAAACAAAAAATTCAGGTACATTCCTTGTCATCCTAATAATTTCTTTTATTATTGTCAAATTCCAGCCCTAAAATATTTACTAGTATTGATCCTTCATTACTTGATTTAATTTATACACAGGAAATTAGAGGAGCCAAAAAAATTCAGACATGTCGGTATTGAGCCATCTTTGAAGAATAAATTTGACCGAATGTATTCCAACATTGTCGCAACTGGAGCGTTTGCATGGGCTCCTTCATCAGGTGTACTGCCGGCAGTGGTTGTTGATCCTGGTACAAGCAATGCCGACATTGTTGATGATGGTTTTGGAAGAGGGCAGCGGTGATTCGGAGGAAGATGTCAATCCAGATTTCCAGACTGACATGGCTCGAATGGTTGGAGAGATAAATATGTCAACCAGCAGCAATACAAAAAGCAGCGGCAAAAGAAAAGGACGAGATCATGCCGATGTGCGATGTAGAAAGAAAGAAAAACATCTGGAATTGGTGTTCAGCTGATGACAAGGTGCAATCATCTTCTTGAGAGTATGTCGACTAAGAGTGATTCGACGTCGATTAATTTGGATCGCGAAGGCTGTAGCATCCCGAGGTGATAGCTGAGCTGCACTCAATTCCTGGAGTTTCAATTGAAGATGACTTCCACGACTTCGCTACGGAGTTTCTCATTTCAAGAAGGAAAAGAGAAATGTGGGCCAGTATGGGCGATAAGCAACAAAAGTTTAAGATGGTTGCAGCGAATGTATGCACGAACTAAACGTGCTTAGCTGACATGGTATGATTTAAGTAGCTTAACTGTTAATCAATTAAAGTATGTTCAAGTGCTTACGATATTTTATACATGTTTATTTTTTTGTTGCAGGGTAATGGGATGACGGTTTTTTAAAAGAGTTGTTTCCCATTTGCCGAAGTTTTGTTCGAGGCATTTGTATTATTCCACATTTGATTTTAAGGCATATGAGCATATGCGTTTGCGGTAATTTATGTACTGTTTATATTTATTAAACTGCTTTGCGGGAGTAAACAAACTTGTATGAGAAATTGGTGGTTGTAATGTTGTATTTTATCTACGAATTACAATGTTCAATGGTTGACCCTTTAATGGAATTGCTTGTTAATTTACATGAAATGGTTGTTCAAAATTACCTTAACTGTTTTTGTTAACTGTATATTTTTTATTTGCTGCCGTGAGGTCTGCTGGGAATAATACTACATGCTGCTGTGTTTCTTTCCTTAGCTTTAATTTTTTCAATTGGTTAGCTACTGTGAGATTGACATGCTGCTGGTCATTCCATCCTTGGCTGTATTTTTTTTTCCATTAGGTAGCTAGCTAGGTGCTCATGTATGTCCTGTGTGGATTAGGAATACATCTAACTCTGGAAACATTAGGCATGCATGTAGAAACCAGGAGATAAGCTTTGTATGAGATGGAGAGAGGGTTGAGATAAGAAGATGACATTTTGCTACATTGTTTACCTTTACTGTTAATTCTTTTTTCTTTGCTGCCATGAGGTTTGATAATACATGCTGCCGTGTTTCTTTCATTTACTGGAATTTTTTCAATTGGTTAGCTACTGTGAGCTTGACATGTTGTAGGTGAATTTTTAATTGGCTGTAATTGTTTCCATTTGCTAGCTACTGTGATCTTGTGAGGTCTGAAAAAAGCAACCCCTTTTTGCAGTTACTGTTTGTGTTTTTTTCATTGTTGCTGTGAGGTGATGGGACAAATGTTGATGCTGTTTTTTACTTTTCTTTGTTGTTGGTCGTCCTATTGCTTCAGAAACTTGGAACTCTATTTTTATTGGAAATGAATGGCAGGATGGTGTACATATATGAGATGTGAACTCTGTTTTTGGCAGGATGGTGTACATATATGAGCTGTGAACTCTGTTTTTTGCAGGATGGTGTAACATATATGAGCTGTAAAAGTAACATTATATTGCTACTTTTACAGCACATGCATACATGTGAATGAATGTATTTATGTTGAAAGATGAAAAATATGACATGTGAACTCTGTTTTTGGCAGGATGGTGTTACATATATGAGCTGTGAACTCTGTTTTTTGCAGGATGGTGTACATATATGAGCTGTAAAAGTAACATTATATGCTACTTTTACAGCACATGCATACATGTGAATGAATGTACTTATGTTGAAAGATGAAAAATTGTAAAATAGACGTGAGCTGCATTGAAATTTTTCTATATAAAAAGGAATGTTTGCATCATATTTTTCAATGAAATAGCTTTCTTCATAACAAGCTTCAAAAAACCTCTCAGCAGAATACTTCTTTTTTGTTGGCTTTACAGGTATGGAAAAAACTTATGTTGAACTAACTTTTTGATAGTTTTTTATTGAATGATATATAATTATTTAAAGTTTTTTTATTAACAACATATAATTTTTTTTCTTTTTTACATGTAATTGAAGTTATGGCTGATCCACGATTTAATGACATATTGAATGAAGATTTCGATTGTAATTATGATACTATAATGAACCGCATTGTAGATCAAATTAATTATCCTTGTGAAGGTAGTGGTGCCTCAGTTGATGGTGCAGGAGATGACAGTAATGGAAACGATTCCGACGATAGTAGTGGCAGTGGCAGTGACAGTGATAGTGACAGTGATGGTGACGATGCATTTATTATAAGGAGGCATCTTGATAGGAAAAAATTAATTATTTGCGTAGCTGGAGCTATAAATTATTATTATAATAATTATATGTTTTAAAGAACCATGTATGGTTTCATATAACACAGGGATGCGTTGGTTGACGGGTGTTTTAAAAGGGCATTGGAAACGAAGTGTTAACATGTTCAGGATGGACGCAACCACTTTTTTGAGTTTGTGCACCGACTTGGAAACGCGCTATGGCTTAAAAAACGTCAAGAAGAATGAGCGTTATTGAAAAGGTAGCAATGTTTCTATTTACAATAGCAGTTGGGGCGTCAAATAGACAAGTGCAGGAAAGATTCCAACATTCAGGTGAAACTGTTAGTCGATGTTTTAAAGAAGTGCTTAAATCATTAAGTTTGTTTGCTGTGGAAATCATAAAACCAGTAGATCCACAATTTACGAGCACACCAAGAGAAATTGCTATGAATCCAAGATTTATTGCCACATTTCAAGGTAAGATTAATTTTTTTTAATATATATAATTAAGTAGTTTAATTAAGTTGTTCAGAGGAGTATGAAATATATTATAAAAGTTTATATAAGTACTATAAATGTTTTTGTGGCATGTAGAATTGTGTCGGTGCAATTGATGGAACACATGTTCGTGCCTGCGTACCAGCTGCGAATCAAATTCCATTTATTGGAAGAAAAGGTGTACCAACACAAAATGTAATGGCCGCTTGTAGTTTCGACATGCAATTCATGTTCGTGTGGGCAGGATGGGAAGGCAGTGCACACGATACTCGTATTTTTTTGGAGGCTATTGACAATAGCAATATCAACTTTCCAAAACCTCCAGAAGGTTGTGATTTTGACTAAATTGAAGATTGGGTAATTGAAGGAATATAATTATTTTTTTAAGTTTTGTTTAAAATTACAATGTTATTTTTTTCAGGAAAATACTATTTGGTTGATGCTGGATATCCAAACGAGTATGGATATTTGGGTCCCTACAAAGGCGAGAGGTATCACTTCCAAGAATTTAGACGTCGTGGACAACCAAGTGGTCGGAAAGAAGTGTTTAATCGTGCACACTCGTCACTACGTAACGTGATCGAACGTTCTTTTGGGGTATGGAAACAGAGGTGGAAAATTTTGCAAAACATGCCTGCTTATCCATACAAAACACAAGTTGAGATTGTAGTTGCATCAATGGCACTACATAATTATATTAGAAGGAGATCGCAAGATGATGCAGTTTTTTCTGAGTATGATCGCAACCCCAATTTGATTCCAGATGACTTTTTGCCTGATACTGTTCAGGCTTCGGCCGTTCAAGGCTCACAGAGGCCTTCACGTATGGATTTTGTACGCGATGGAATTGCAAATAGTTTGATGGAACAATAAAAGAGTACATTAATGTATAACGATTTTTCATTTTGTTATGTAATCATAATTACAAAACACCTATGTTTTGGAATTATATATATGTGTCTATATATATGTCCTTTTAATTAATTCCAATCAATGTCCTTTTAATTAATTCCAATCAAATATTTAATTCCAATCAAATATAAAACACAAACCATAATAAAATTAAAATATTTTTTTTTGAACCACAATTTTTACCAAACACAAAATTGCTTTTTTTCCACCACAATTGTTGAACCACAGTTTTGTAACCAAACACCAAAAACTGCTTTTTTTAAAACCACAACTTCAACCACAGTTTTAACCAAACACCAACTTTTTTTAAAATCAACCTCACAAAAAGTACTTTTTAAGAAACTGCTTTTTACAAACCGCAACCACAAAAGCTACCACAATACCAAACACACCCTTATGTGGTGTGACGGTAACATGGCATGTTCTCATATTCCAAATAAAAGGTCAAGCATTTGTTTGTGGTAACCAGATTTTCTTCGGTTGGATCCAGGTCGGGTATTTTGGGTTTTCTAAAATGGGTTTGACACTTAAGGGTGTGTTTGGAACGTTCAAATCGTGTTTTTTTAAATTTTATTTTTTTATTTAAAATAATTTATTTTTATATTTTAAATTGTTTTGATGTACTGATATCAAAAATAATTTTTAAAAAATAAAAAAAAATTTATTTTAATATATTTTTAAATGAAAAATACTTTAAACCGCCATTGCTATTACAATCTTAAACACATTCAAGAGGGAAAATAAATTTGGGTTTTGTTGCTGTCATTGAAGGAGATTACAGAAAAGACAATTAATGGAAGGGAGAGCATTTGGGGGTTTCTTGAACAAGTTATAAAGAAGTTATTGATATTGTTTGGTATTGTAATAGTTGTTGTTTTTTAAAGTGTTTTTTTATTTAAAAATGTATCAAAATGACATATTTTATATTTTGAAAACACCAAAACATATTAACTTGAAACAAACATAAAAATTAAAAAAAATCAAAAATATTTTTTGAAATATAAAAATAAATATACTCAATTGTTAAAGCTAATTGAAGCCATTTTAATTAGAGAGAGAGAAAAAACTTGAAAAACTTGATGAGATTTCAGGTTTGAAGATTTTGGATGTTAAGAGAGAGGAAATGAAGGTTAGAAAAGAAGGATATAAATATGTTTGTTGATGTAGTTAGTTGCAAGGATATCAATTTCGTTTTAGTTGGTGTATTTTTTTTATTTTATTATTAAAAACTATAAATTTTGATTTTAAAATATTTTAACACCGTGTTTCAGAGTATATTGATATTATTTTAATTACTTGTTGAGCAAATAAGTTGTAATTTCTTTACCCTCATCTCAAAAAAATAAAAAAAAGATCATTTCGTTTGTCCAACCATTTTAAAGTTTGGTTCGAGCTAAATTAGAAAAACTAAACCAAATCAGTTTAAATTGGTTTTTGTTCTAAAAAATAAAATGAAAACCAATCATTTGAACTAATTTTATTTTTTTAAAAAAAATTAATCTAATTATTTTTTTTTAATAAAATCCAAACCAAACTGAAAATATTTATTCCCAAAACAAACAAACGAGACATGGTCGCATGCCCATTGCATCAATGAGATGGATGTGGCATTATATATAGTTAAATCACTGAGATAAATTATTTGTCGTTACAGCAACTCATTTAGCAATTTTTTTCTCACCTATATTTCCTATCAATGAATTTGTAGCTCAATCAATCATCTCGCGAAAAACAACGATGAAAATGTTATCAACGGACGGTAAATGAATTTGTAGCTCAATCAATCATCTCTCGAAAAAAACTGATTTTAAGTCCAAATCCTTTGTAATTATAGGGGAGAAAAACCCTCCAATACATAGTCTCATACCCATTGCATCATTCCCTGAGAGACTTGAGTTCAAGTCTCTTGTAAACAAAAAAAAATAATAATTAAGAGGAATAATAGTAATAATGGCATTGAAAATATCTTGTTGATAAAAAGAAAGGCACTCAATTGCTTCTAGTCTCACTACAATAAAATATTAGGATAGAAGCAAGGATTACCAATGAAATAGAATATATCATGTCCATAAATCATAAATTTTCTAGATGGTTGAATACTAAATGGGTGGCTTGCGCTACATCGTAAGCTGACCTAATTTTTTTTCATTATAAAAATGGAAGAGCAAATATTCACAAAGAGATAAAAAAAAATAAAAACAAAATTAAGACACAAATTATTAACTTGATCCGATTTAACAAGCTTACACAATTTTGATAGTATAAATATAAAAATAAAAAAAATGGAAAATAAAAAGAGATAAAAGAATGACTTGAGCTAATCCAGATTAAATATGCAAAATTTGCATAGGCATATGATTGTAATAAAAAAAAATGAAAGCTCAATGACCCAAGGTTGAATGGGAAACTAGAAAAATAATAATTAAAAAGCAATGAAAAAGAGATTTTAGTCAAATTAGGTTAATCCATTAACCCCGCAATGGGCATATGATTGGAATAACTTTATAAAAAGAAAAACATAAAAAAAAACACAAAAATCAATTCTCAATAATCAAACGTTGAAAAATGAGATTGAAAAAAATTAAAATTTAATAAATAATTAACAAAAACAAATTGAAGTAAATTCATGTTAATATTCAAAACCGGTGAACCTAGTTATGAGCCAAATACTAACTCCATTGTGGCTAAACTCCAAAAATTAACGAAGTAAAATCTCAATTACAAAACATTGAGTAATAAAATTGAAAAAAATAAAATAAAAAAAGAAATTAAAACAACACAAAGAGTAATAAAAAAAAAAATTGATATAAAAATAATTTGAAATTAAATATCAAGTAGGGATTAAAATAAATACTCATAAGTCAGATTTTTTAATATTTATACTCAACTCATTATCCATTATATAAGGAATTTATATATTTATAAAACTTCCATCAAATTTCTATAGAATATGAATTTACAACATCTTAAACGAATGGAATATAGTAGCGCTAGACAACTGAATCATAATGATGGCAGTGACGAGAGATTGGAGATGCACATCTAAGACTTTCTACTCAATTGTATGTGGTTGTCGTTATCCTTATTTTCAGTACTTTTTTGCATTTAATAAGTGATTCTCTACTTTTTATTGCACATATTTTGTGTGTCATCTTTAGCTAGTTATGTAGAAAAGAACAAAAGACTCTTTAACATTAGTTTTGTCTTTTTTTTTTTTTTCTCTTTTCTTTTTCATTGGTTTCTTGGTTTATCTTAAACAGTGAGCAATAGTTGAGCTTGTCACAAATTTTTTTGTTTATTTCTATATTTTAAAAATATTTTAAAAAAATTTAAAGTTTTTTTTTATTTTTTATCATAAATTAATATATTTTTGGTATTTTAATGTGTTGATATCAAAAATAGTTTTTTAAAAAATAAAAAAAATATATTATTTTGATAAATTTATGAACAAAAAGCACTTTAAAAAACAATTATAATCGCAATAAAAATAATTATAAAAAAAATGATTAGAATTAAGTTTCGAGCTAATGTATTCACTCGCAATATTTACTCTTTCAAATAACATGGTGTCTATGTGAAGTCATTAAAGCAATTTCACTAGCTGAGATAACCTAAATAAATCCTGCCTAGAAAAAGGATTAGGGTTTTTACTGACTTAATATAAACACCATTTTAAAATAAAAAGCCCGATAATCTCTCTGTTTCACGAGGCTCTTGTGATGATACTATTGTGATGTTGATTTACTTAGAAAAATTTGTTTAATGAAATAGAATATATTTTAAAAATGTGATAGATGTTGCGTTTTAAAGTATATTTTATTTAAAAATATATTAAAATATATATATTTTTATTTTTTTTAAAAATTATTTTTGATATTATCATATTAAAATAATTTAAAAATATAAAAACAAAATTAATTTTTTTAAAAAATATTTTTAATTTTTTTAAATACAATTTTAACCAGGTCTCTAAACATATAATTAATTAAAAAATTAAAAGCTTAGCTGATGCATATTGATTTTTTGAAAGAACCTTGCAATTCGGGAGCTGTAGCTTGACTATAAATACGGTGGACGTGATAACAACAATTTAATAACTATAAATATGGAGTTTATTTTACCCATGGCTGGAGATTGAACATAGTAGGACTCTTCTGCTGGAATTCTTTTGTTCATTCATTCATTCATTTATAGGTTTTCTTTAGCAAAAAGTTCATTTTAGCGATAGTAATCGGTAAAAAAGTTAATGGGAAATGTTTAAAAATAGATCGAGAAAAATAAATTAATAAATGAGAAATATAATAGAAAACTAATTTTTATAGAATTTAAATATTATTTTTCTTATATAAAATTTATCATTATATAATTAAATAAAAAAATTAAATAGCTCTACTAGATATGAAATAATATATCTTGATTTATATTTATCTAACAATTTTTTTTAATTTAATTTTTAACTAGCCTTATAATACGCACTAGGCCATGTATATGATTTTTAATGCAATAAAAAATATATCAATATTATAAATGTGTTTTATTATGTCATAATATTTTTAATAGGAAACACAAAGATGCTGTTTACTTTTAATAAAATAAATTAAAAAAAATACATGAATCAATAAATAAAGAAAAAAGTTATTATTACTAATTAAATACTAAATGAAAAGATAACCTTTTTTTTTCTAAATAAGTATGCAAATACTTAATCTCAAATTTTCTTTTTAGTTTATACATTTTTATTTTTATTTTATCTTAGAGGTTATTTTTTCTTATCAAGAATAAATAATTTTTATTTTTATAAATATATCATAATTTATTTATATCAAATATATATAAAAACTTAAAGATAAATTGCGGTAATAATTTTTGAGACACTATAAAAATACATACTATTAGTTAAAAAAGATGAATTAAACAAGCAGGCTAGTTAAATTTACTAAATGGTTTTATTTTTAATTTTTATTTTTTTCAGATATTAATACTTTAAAGAATTGTTTTTTAGAAGTAAAAATCATCGACTTGATTCAACTGTATTAAGATGGGAAATTTAATCTCGTTATACTAAAATTGATTTGAGGACACAACCATCAACGGTGATGGCAAAAAGGAGACCCAAGCCAAACAAGGCCAGTACTCTCTTCCTGCCATTCTCGGGGTCAAGATAAAATAACAAGTACAAAATTAGAAAAAAAAAAAAAACACGTGGCACTAGCAAACAACGTAAAAGTTAAAACACACAGTTTTGCACATTGAATACAAAAAAAATAAAAATAAAAAAAATAGAGAGTGACCGTTTCCTCCACCTCATCAAAATCTGGTAGGCCGCCAACACTATCATATAGAAGAACACAAAAAAGAAAAAGAAAATCCAATTCAATTACACAAATTTTTTTTTTGGGTTCTAATTCCACTTTATTGGGAAAATCAAATCCCATTAGCCTGCATCTACCATCATCTCTCCTTTTTTCACATTTTTTGGGCATCCATTTTCTGTATATACGGTGGTTTTGCAGGCTAAAACGAGGTAATCTAGATACAATTTTGCTCTTAAATTCCCTCATCTTTTTATTTATTTCTGATATTCTTGGCAGTTTTATGGTGAATTTTTTATAAAAATGCAACACAATATATTCACAACAATGCGTAGCTTAAAACTCTCGGAAGGATGTAAAGCAACTCAAGTTTATGCTTTCAATCCAACCGGCGGAGAAGCCGATGGCGGTGGTTATGGCGGTAAAGTCGGAGGGAAGTTCTTACAACATCTACAAGATCTAAGAGCTAATTCAATTCGGACGAAATCGAGTCGAAATTCCCATCCACCGACTAACCATAACCAAACGACAAGAACAAATGTCTCTGTCGAAAGTTTATTGCCAGCTGGTCTTCCGACCGTTGATCTCATCGAGCCAAAGATTGAGCCTTGTCTTAAATCTGTGGATTTCGTCGAATCATTAGCTGATGTCTATACAAAAGTCGAGAATTCTTCGCAACTGGAGAAATCAGACAGATTTCTTGAGCAATGTGCGGTGTTCAAGGGCTTGTCTGATCCGAAATTGTTTCGGAATAGTCTAAGGAGTGCGAGGCAGCATGCTGTGGATGTGCATTCCAAGGTTGTTTTGGCTTCGTGGTTGAAGTTTGAGAGGAGGGAGGATGAATTGATTGGTTTGTCGGCTATGGATTGCTGTGGAAGAAATTTAGAATGTCCTAGGGCCTGTTTGATGTCGGGATATGATCCCGACTCAGTGAAGGATCCTTGCATGTGTTTGAGATGGCAGCCGGAGGAGGATGTTTCGATAGGGGATGAAGAATACTTGACTTTTGATGCTGATGAGGATGGTGGTGGTGATGATGAATGTGATATGTCATTTTGCATTGGTGATGATGAAATTAGGTGTGTAAGATATAATGTGGCATCACTTTCTAGACCTTTTAGAGCAATGTTGTATGGGGAGTTTAAGGAATCCTGGAGGGAGAAGATAAATTTTACGCAGAATGGGATATCGGCAGAGGGAATGAGAGGGGCGATGGTGTTTAGCCAGACGAAAAGATTGGGCACGTTTGATCCAAAGATTGTTTTGGAGATTCTTTCTTTGGCAAACAGGTTTTGCTGTGAGGAATTGAACTCAGCTTGCGATGCTCATTTGGCATCCTTGGTTTGTGATATGGAGAGTGCCGTGATTCTAATTGAGTATGGATTGGAGGAGGGTGCAAACCTTTTGGTGGCAGCTTGTTTACAGTTGTTTTTGAGAGAGCTTCCATTTTCAATGAACAATCCTTATGTGATGCGACTGTTGTGTGGATCTGAGGGTAGGGAGAGATTGGCTTCGGCTGGCCATTCTTCATTTTTGTTGTATTATTTTCTGAGCCAGATTGCTATGGAGGAAGAGATGAAATCTAACAACACTGTGATGCTTTTGGAGAGACTGGGAGAGTGTGCAACCGAAGATTGGCAGAAACAGCTTGCCTATCACCTCTTAGGTGTTGTTATGCTCGAAAGAAAAGAGTACAAAGATGCCCAGAACTGGTTTGAAGAAGCAGTTGAAGCAGGTCATATATACTCGTCGGTGGGTGTTGCAAGGGCTAAATACCATCGAGGCCACAAGTATTCAGCATACAAGATGATAAACTCGCTGATATCTGTTCATTCACCAGTTGGTTGGATGTATCAAGAGAGGTCTTTGTATTGTACTGGGAAGGAAAAATTGATGGATTTGAACACAGCAACTGAATTGGATCCAACACTTCCATTCCCATACAAGTGTCGGGCTGTTTTGTTGGTGCAGGAGAACAAACTTGAATCAGCCATCTCAGAACTCAATAAATTATTGGTTTCAAGGTCTCTCCTGATTGCCTTTGAATTACGGGCCTGGATTTCTATGGCATTGGAGGATTTTGAAGGGCTCTCAGAGATGTCCGGGCACTTTTGACTATGGATCCAAATCACATGATGTTTTTATGGGAAGAAGCATGGTGACCAACTAGTAGAACTCCTCCGTCCCCTTGTTCAGCAATACAGTCAGGCAGACTGCTGGATGCAACTGTATGATAGATGGTCCTCTGTTGATGATATAGGCTCCCTAGCTGTCGTACACCAAATGCTGTCAAATGGCCCCTGGAAGAGCCTTCTACGGTTCCGACAATCTCTCCTCCTTTTACGGTGATAATTCATAAATCTTACCAATGCTTTGCTTAACTGTATTAATCAGTTCTAATTCTTTCTGTTCATAATGCATTTTGTGCCCTAGTAAGACATGCTATTTGAAGTTTTCTAATTGACATCATGTACTGTCATCATTCTAGCTACAAGTTCATGTCAATGCACTGGCCTTGAACTTAATTCCATCTTATATTTCCATAATACTTGTATTCAATCTTGCAATTACAGAAATTGTTGGTAGACTTCTATTGCATATGTTATGTGCATAACTTGTATTGACTTAAATTGTTTGATGCAACATTTTTTTTAATTAAATAATTGAAACATTGTACTGCAAACTTTACACACAAGCATCAAGGTGGTCTAGCATTCATATCCATAGAATGGACTCCAATGGTCATGCATGGAACTGTGATGATATAATTGGTAGATGTAATTCAAAACATCAACCACTGTCCCATCTCGTCCATACCTGCTTTCCTTCCATGACTCCCCTACAGTCCAACATAACATAAAGTAGGTGTATATAAGGTGGAAAAGCAATGAAGAAAAAAAAACAAGATAATGTTTACAAGTAATTATGGTCATGGAGGAGGATACAGCTAATGCAATAGTGGTTGCCACTGGAAGCTCTTGCTTAATATTTTATTCTATCATCTTATGATGTGCACTCAGTTGTCTGTGTTGATGTAGGGAAGATTGAATTTCTATTCAAAGAAGCACTTTGTGATGAGCCAACGTTTAAAAAGTGTAGGATTCTGGAGCTCAGAGTTCATAAGAGAAAGGGGTCTGGACGGTAATAACATTATTGGAATTTCTGGGCAGCAGCTTAACACAGAGATCGAGGTTTTCCTTAAATGGTTTAATTAGCATGGAAAGAGTTCGAAAAATATGTAGGAATATAGGTTAACACTGATTTAATGATGGGACGAGTTTAGATGCTAATTATAGAGAAAAAAGAAGGGAAATTGGTGGCTATTCTGATTCCCTATGAACAAGAACAATATCTGAAGTGCTGTAGTGAAGGAAAAACAAGAAAAGGCAACTTAGAGAAAAGAGAAGTGAAAATGCTCTACTCCTGCATACCTTCCAAAATCAAATCAATATTTTCATAATTTCATTATCGAAATCCTTATCTGTTTTTAATGAAGCGGTCCTGGACCACTGACCTCAGTTAGAAGCTAGGAAAGGATTCCAAATTTATGCTGAAACTGCAAAAGCAAAGACAGAAGATTTATGGAAAGAAGTATTTCTTTGTCATGAAAGGTTGGAATAAGATCTATCGTCAGAGTTTAGAACCTGTAACAATGTGATGGAAACTTTTCCTTTCTCTTGACATCTAAAGCATTAATCATTACTTTTTATGAGTAAGGTTTTCATGCTAATATATATTAATGGTTTGGTTACAAGTTAATGTTTTCGTATTCAAGCATTGAGTGCTCTTCTGGTCCTTTTGCTTTGTCACTTTTTTCCTTCTCCTGGTCCCTTTGTCATGGATGCTAAGTATCTAGGAAAAAAGGAAATATAAAAGACAATGTCTCTGTGATATATTCACAATTGCTATTAATGTGGATAACTGAGTCTAGGATACAGAAGAGTTTCTTATCCCCAAACCTTATTCTTTTTTTGGACCATTCTAAATATTTTATTATATCTATATTAATGGAACCTTTTGTTTCTCAATGGTATAGGCTAAATTGTCAAAAGGCTGCAATGCGTAGTTTGCGGTTGGCTAGAAATTATTCTACTTCCGACCATGAAAGACTTGTCTATGAAGGATGGATCTTGTATGACACTGGAAATCATGAAGAAGCACTATCCAAGGCCGGGGAGTCTATTTCAATTCAGAGATCGTTTGAAGCTTTTTTCCTTAAAGCATATGCTTTAGCAGATTCAAGTCTTGATCCTGAGTCCTCAAAGTATGTTATTCAACTTTTGGAGGAAGCTCTTAGGTGCCCTTCAGATGGCCTTCGGAAAGGACAAGTGAGTAACAACTTTGATGCAATTCTATTGCTCTGAATGCACCTCAATATTGTTTAAGTTGGGTAATTTTGCCATCCTCCAGGCACTGAACAATCTTGGGAGTGTATATGTTGATTGTGAGAAGTTGGATCTTTGCTGCTGACTGTTACATGAGTGCACTTGAGATCAAGCATACAAGAGCACATCAGGTCTGGCACGTGTACATCATCTAAAAAAATCAAAGGAAAGCAGCATATGATGAGATGACAAAACTGATAGAAAAAGCTAGGAATAATGCTTCAGCTTATGAGAAGCGTTCAGAGTATTGTGATCGTGACATGGCAAAAAGTGATCTTAGCATGGCAACACAACTAGATCCACTAAGAACATATCCATACAGGCACAGGGCAGCAGGTAAGCTCCATGACAACATCTACTTTCTTTGAGATTGTTATTCACAATCATTCATCAATGATTATGCTATAAATCTTGGAAACCGTGAACTAACCACTGAAAACTATGAAACTTTGGGTGTTGAAGTTGCAGAGATATTCTAATTCTTAACTGAAAATTGTTTAAACATCATTGACTGGAGGACTGAATGTAGTCCTGTTAGAGATTCTTTGCTGATAGAGTGGTCTAATGGTAACCTTTCCAGCCTCCTGTTGAAGTATTCCCTCTGGTCATCTTGAAACTAGTTTTCATTAAAAAAGAAGAAGAAAGAACAGAGAAATAGTCACCACTGTTAGGCTGATTTTCATTGGAGAATATGTCGGCATTTGATAAAAGATCAGTTTGCTTGTGTAGTTTGCTAGAGGTTTAATAGCTCTCAATTTTTGTTTGAAGAGATCTGCATCTCGAGATCCTTATTGAAGAGCCTTTCAACTAAAAAACTGTTTTCACCTTGTTGAGACATTTGTTTTATCTATGATCTTGTCATATAAATAGAAATTTGTGGCTCCTTAATTATTTAAAATCCAGTCTCCTACTCTGAGCTTTAATAAATGGTTGGCTTCAAAATGCACCCCTGACATCCTCCTGCATAAATTGGTGCTTATTGATCTAACTGCAGGGTGTTTGACTAGAATGACCGGGGTTCAAAGTTGTCTCATTAGATGAGATTACATCTATAGTTAAACGTCAGATTAATTGAATGATGGATTCTTCTAGGCAAAGAAGTTACACTATTTGTTTGTATTGAAGAATGCATGCTTTGACTGCTATCTCTGATATGCTTCTGAAGTATGCATGGCCAGTTCCTTGTTTTTTTGTTTATTCCAAAAGCCTACATTTTCAGGTCGTCTTGATTAATATTAGCATAATCAGATGAAAGCACTTGATTTTTGCTTCAAAGTTATTAGAAGAAGTTAGTTTGGTTTTTGTTTCTTCTTCTTTCAGAATACATGTTTTCTGTTGACTTTAAAGTTAGCTGGTCATATTTTGGCTTCAGGCTAACGATCTAACTGAAAAACACTTCTATATTAAACTATTGGGATTATCATTGCATTTTGTGTAGTTGGAATTCAGTGTGGATTATGTGAGTGAATACACATTTAATTTTAAAATACTAAGACTAATTCTGTGCCATTTCAGTTTTAATGGATGACCACAAAGAAGTGGAAGCCATAAAAGAGCTTACAAGGGTCATAGCTTTCAAGCCAGACTTACAGCTGCTGCATCTTCGAGCAGCATTTATGATTCATGGGTGATAATGGCTCCACCCTTCGAGACTGTGAAGCAGCTCTCTGTCTTGATCCCAATCACAAAGGTACATCGAGCTCTATAAGAGAATACGGCAGGGTAATGAACAAGAAAATGAGAACCAGAAGTCCATGCTTGTTATCTTTAGTATCTGGGCAATCACATCATTGCCACCACATTTTCTTATATTTGGTACTAGAAAGGCCAGTTTTTCCTAGATTTTTTTTTTGGATTTTCTCCATAGTGACGCAGACATCCTGGTGGCCTTTCGTGAAAGGAATTTCAGAGGGAGAAAAGGGATATTTGAATTTGACAAGAAAGGGATTGTACAAAAAGTGGGATAGCTTGTAATGTATGTAATATCCTGCCACTGCCCTATATTTCACTTCAGCAAAGATTGAAATGAATGTATCATTGTTGAAAGAACATGTGTATGAATGGCAGCTTATGCTGAGGTCTGCCTTGTTAAGAGGCTTACAGATTAAACTGATTTTTAACTGATTTTTGCTGAATTCATACTGTAGTGTCTATTGTTCTTTGTGCTTCACAATTTTGTCAATAAAATTCATACCCAATTTTCCACGTCTCTGTTTTCAGGACTTATTTTACTTCCTTTTTCTTTGTAGTTTTCATGGATATATCAGATTTTAGACTCTAGAACATCTAGAAATCATTGCTAGATAAATTGTTCTCAAACTCAGTAGCCATAAAGTTTGCTATGCCAGTTAGGATCCCTAATTGTTGAAATTAACACAAATGGTGCTGAACTACTACTTTAATCACTTGGCGAGAAAGGAATCTTTCCTACTTTTGCCTGTGAGCATTTCATAAGGTGGAGATGAGGGAGCAACGTGTTGATGTTAATCGTCCCAGAAAGCTGAACTCAAACTGCCACTCTTATCGACTAGGCGGTCACACTAGTAATGGAGAAATTTATTGTGCAACAAATTCACAAGCTGCTTTGCAGGATACGAGTGATAGGATCCGATTTTTGTTGGGAACAATCTCCTGGCAACCCCAGGGATAGGGATAGAGATGATATCCAGGAAGCAGAAACTCCTCTGCGGACGCTCCCACCATGCAGTTGTCATCTACAAAAGGCAGCAGCAAAAAACGGTGATCACAGTTGTATCGTCAACTTGATGATCGTGATGATGGATGTGATGCCGTTGATGACGGCGATGATGGTGGAGAGGTTGATGTGTTTTCAAATGCTATTATCATCGACAGAAGCAAATAGATATTGCACAGAAATCTGTGGAAGGGCACGGATTAGACAGGCTAAATTTAGAGTGTGGACTCAGCTGAAAACCGGTCTCTAAATTTCACGATGGAGCGGTTTCTTCCAGATATCACTGCATTAGCTGCATCATCTGCGCTTTGCGCGTTGAATAATTCTGATAAGAAGCTTCCCTATCCATACAATTATTCAGAGGAGTACGTTTCAAGAACAGTCGGACGATCATATCCTTCACATAAAGGCTGTGGCCTAGAAGTTCTACTCCATGGTGCATGGAGCACAAGCTCTGTGGTGTAAAGAGTTTTGTTGAGACAGGTCTCACCAAAAGTTCATCCTCAGTATTGTTCTACAAAATAAAAATAGAAAGGGTACTAACCCAGAAAAGAAAGAAAGAAAAAATCTCCAAATCAACAGAAACCCCAAAAACAAAATGTTAAGCAGTTCATGAGGTGGCCATTTCCATCCCCAAAAGGAAAGCCCAATCAAGCCCATTGAATTTAAACGTTGACACGCGTGCGACATGATTCACACATGAGAGAATTAAAAAAGCTAGGGTTTTTGAAGTCGGGCAGCAGTGGGGCATCCAAAAAACCCTGCCCGTTGTGTTTTTTCCTTTTTCCACGCTAATTCATTTACCTCCTGGCTCCGCTTCTTTCATTCCATTCGAAAATAACAACGACAACAGCAATAACATTTCTTCCAAACCCTGAAATCAATCAATCGAACAGTTTCTTCATTGAAGTCCGTCTCTCCCTTCCCTCTCTCTGTTTACACTTCTCTCCATCTTCAACAACGAAAGAGCAGGTCACGCTTTTTTTAGTGCCGACGGTTTCCCTCTGATTTAAGGTACTTTATTTTTGTTTCTGTTTTTATTCTAATCACTAGTTCTTCTGTGAGGGATTTTTTATGGTGTTACTTTGAGGGCTCCTTTTCTGTTTTTCTTTAGTCGACTGTACATTTTTTCTTGTTTCGTGCATTTTTTTTTGCAGTATTTGAGTGTGTAATTTTTGGAGAAATCAATGTTTGTTTCATATTTAGTGTTTTTAATTGAGTGACTGAGATTAAAAAAAGTAGTTTAGAGTTTTTTTTGTTGAGTAATTTTATTATTTGATCAAGCATTTGCTCTTCGAAGAAGATTGTCGATTTCGCATTTTTTTTAAAATAAAAAACCCAGTTTATGAATTTGTATATGGTTGAAGAAGGCTGTGACTTTCTGTTATTTGATCTGATTTTGCCAAATCAGTTCGTCTGGACTGTCATGATTACTTACCTAAATCTGGTAGAATCTATATATATATATATATATATATTATATTTTTTTTTTGTGGTAATTGAAGTAAGATATTGTTGGGACTGCTTGATTAATCTTGTTGATATTTAGATATGCAGGATCTACAAATCATATTTTATATGTAATGAATGCGTGCATATTTTGTAATGGATTTAGGATTTTGTACTGCCTTTGTTTTTACAGGTTATGGGGCATTCCTGTAATTAATGTTTTTTCAATCTGTTTCTCTAAATCTCTTCTAAACATTTCATTTGTTTATGGTTTGATTCTGGTTATGATTTTATCTGTTTATTAGCTCGATTTTCAATATAATTTATAAGTTATTGAAATTATTATGGTATCATATAGATGGAACTGAATGTGTTATCTTGTTGATGGATCCGTTGATGTTTATTGATGTAGATTCTACCATGTGCATATACTGTCATGGTATACAATAATTTGGTTTCACCCGTTTTTATGACTCTCAGGATTTGATTGTATTTAATGTTTTTGTCTTTCTTTTCTCATTCCATTCTGTTGTTTACCAAGTTCTTCAATTATTCATTTTACTGCTGTTTGATTTATTGTTACTACTTTCACTGATAGGACTTTGTGTTGTTTTCTCTTGCAGTGTTGAAAGCAATGGCATTGGAGATCACTCAGTTTCTATTGGCTGCCCAATCACCGGATGCAAATATCCGTACTCAGGCAGAGGCCAGTCTTAGGCAGTTCCAAGAGCAGAACTTGCCCCTTTTCCTTCTATCCTTGGCAGTGGAGCTTGCAAACAATGTAAAGCCTTTAGAATCACGTAGATTGGCTGGTATTGTTCTTAAAAACTCTTTAGATGCTAAAGATTCTGTGAGAAAGGAACATCTTGTTCAACAATGGATGACAATTGAAATTTCTATCAAATCACAAATCAAAGACTCACTCTTGAGAACGCTTGGGTCATCTGCATCGGAAGCAAGGCACACTTCTGCCCAAGTAATTGCAAAAGTTGCTTCCATTGAGATTCCACGGAAGCAGTGGCCTGAGCTCATCGGATCATTACTTAATAATATGACCCAGCAAGATAGTCCTGCAGCTTTGAAACAGGCGACCCTGGAAACTCTTGGATATGTTTGTGAGGTGATATCGCATCAGGATCTTGTGCAGGATGAAGTTAACTCTGTTCTCACTGCTGTTGTCCAAGGCATGAACCTTGCTGAACACAGTCATGAAGTACGTCTTGCAGCAACAAAGGCCTTGTATAATGCCTTAGATTTTGCCCAGACCAACTTTGACAATGAAATGGAGCGCAATTACATCATGAAGGTGGTATGTGAAACTGCAATTTCCAAAGAGGCGGATATCAGGCAGGCTGCTTTCGAGTGTCTTGTTTCTATAGCATCAACATACTATGAGGTGCTTGAACCTTATATGCAGACCCTCTTCCAGCTAACATCAAATGCTGTAAAAGGGGATGAAGAGAGTGTTGCCCTCCAAGCAATTGAATTCTGGAGCTCCATCTGCGATGAAGAGATAGAGCTTCAAGAATATGGGACTGTTGAAGGTGGAGATTCTGGGTCTGCTCATTCACGCTTCATAGAAAAGGCCCTCCCATATCTTGTTCCTTTGTTGTTGGATACTATGTTGAAACAGGAGGATCAGGATCAGGATGATAGCATTTGGAATTTATCCATGGCGGGGGGCACCTGTCTTGGTCTTGTTGCTAGAACTGTTGGGGATTCTATTGTGAAACTTGTAATGCCCTTTGTCGAGGGTAATATTCTTAAGCCAGATTGGCATTGTCGCGAGGCAGCCACATATGCATTTGGCTCAATTCTAGAAGGCCCTAGCGTTGAAACATTGCGTCCACTTGTTACTAATGGCTTGGATTTTCTGCTTAATGCAATGAGGGATGAAAATAATAATGTCAAGGACACAACTGCCTGGACGCTTAGTCGTATATTTGAGTTTTTGCACTGTCCTGCCAGTGGATTTTCTGTGATTTCCCAGGAGAAGCTGGAAAGAATTGTAGCTGTCTTGCTGGAGAGTATTAATGATGCTCCAAATGTAGCTGAAAAGGTTTGTGGGGCAATCTATTACCTTGCACAGGGATATGAAGATGCTGGAACAAGTTCCTCGCATCTAACTCAACACATCCCTAGGATAATCTCTGAACTTCTCAAAACTGCTGAGCGGACAGATGGGAGCGACTTTAAGCTCAGGACTTCTGCTTATGAGACATTGAACGAGGTTGTTAGGTCTTCCAATGTTGTGGAAACATCACTAATTATTTTGGAGCTGCTCAAAAGCATCTTGCATAAGTTGGGGCAGACACTAGAGCTTCAAATTATCTCATCAGATGATAGAGAGAAGCAAGGGGACTTGCAAGCTTCCCTTTGTGCTGTTATCCAGGTGATCATCCAAAAGCTTAGCAGCACTGATGAGACCAAGCCCAGTATACTTCAGGCAGCAGATCCAATTATGTTTCTGTTCCTCAGGGTTTTTGCTTGCCGCAGCTCTACTGTGCATGAGGAAGCAATGCTTGCAATCGGTGCACTGGCTCACGCCTCTGGTCCAGAATTCGAGAAGTATATGCCTGAGTTATACAAATACCTAGAGATGGGGCTACAGAATTTTGAGGAGTACGAGGTTTGTGCCATCACAGTTGGGGTGATTGGTGACATTTGCCGTGCACTGGAGGACAAAGTTTTACCATACTGTGATGGGATCATGAACCACCTTGTCTGCAATCTCCAAAGTGCTGAACTCAACCGGTCGGTCAAGCCTCCCATATTCTCCTGCTTTGGGGACATTGCTCTTGCTATAGGCGAGCAATTCTCTAAGTACATTGAGCCTACAGTAGCAATGATGCGAAGTGCTGCTGAGGTCTGTGCTCAGATGGATAATAGTGATGAGGAGTTGATGGATTATGGCAACCAGCTTAAGCGTAGCATATTTGAAGCTTATTCTGGTATTCTTCAGGGATTCAAAGATTCCAAGCCTGAGTTGATGCTGCCGCATGCTGGTCACCTTTTCCAGTTCATAGAATTGGTTTTCAGAGAGAAATATAGGTATCTTGTCTTCTTTCATTTCTTTGCTTCCGCTGCTTCCTTCCCCTTCACTCTCTCTCTCTCTCTCACGCACACACACAGACACTGCATTTATTTGTTCACATCTAATATTCTGTTCCTTGTTGTGCAGGGATGAGAGTGTTACAAAAGCAGCAGTTGCGGTGATGGGTGATCTGGCAGATGCTCTTGGTCCAAACACGAAAATACTGTTTAAAGACAAAGCATTCTGCGTTCAATTCCTCGGCGAGTGTCTCCAATCTGAAGATGAACATCTCAAAGAGACTGCAAATTGGACCCAAGTGATGATTGCTCGTGTTGTTTCATGAGATGGAGCTGAAAAGTTGTTTACGGTCATTGATTGCTTCATCTAGAGAATAGGCACCTTTTTTCCCCGCTCTCTCCTCTTCTAGTTTTGGTAGGCTGTGAGGGATCCCAGAAAGAAATGAGGTCATCTACCCATGTGCAAGCATGGTAGAACTCTGGTTCCTTTAATGTATCCACTAATCGGTGGTCTATTGAGTCATTTTAAAGTCCTTTTTCTCCAGCTACATGCTCACGAATCATTCTCTAATTGCTTCATTCTTGTATGCAATGCACTCCGAGTTTGAATCAACGTGGTGTTGTGGGTTTCAGCAATCTCTAAAAATTACTTAAAATTGAGATTTTAGGGTTATTTTCAAATTGAAATTTGATTTGGTGAACATATATATGTTGGGTTTTCAGTGATTATAAAACAGTGAATAATTCACAACATAGACCAGTGCAGTATATGGTAGGGCAGAATCAAATGGGATAAATTAAAATTATGGAGCTAAGAACTTCTTTAGTCCTGAACGTTAGGGTTTGATTGGGTTTGAATAGTGATTTAAAATGTTTTTTTTTTATTTAGAAAATATATTAAAATAATTTTTTTTGTTTTTTAAAAATTATTTTTAATATTAATATATTAAAACGATTTAAAATATAAAATAAAATTTTATTTTAAATAAAAAAAATTTCTAAATTTTTATAGAAGTGGTTCAAACACTCATTTATTGCTATTAATTCATGTGGTAGGGCAAGTTTAAGTGATATTATTTTAAGTGACGTTATATTTTTGTATTTTTTTCTATACACACACACACACAATTCACGGGTGGACAGTTATTTTTTAAAAATCAAACTATGAGATAACCACATCTAGCACTTTTGGTAAAGCCTTGCAAGTTCAGTTGAGAACAAAAATCATGAGATTGATGCATAACACAGTCAAGAATCAATTTCCTGTTCTGCACGATTGGGAAAAGAAAGAAAATTAAATAACCCTTTTTCAGTGTACATTATCTACTTTTGGTTGGGGGTAACAATAATAATTCAAAATGGTTTTTAATTTAAAAGTATATTAAAATATTTTTTTTATTTTTTAAAAATTAATTTTAATATTAATACATCAAAACTATCCAAAAACATAAAATAAATCTACTTTCTAGAATAGAACTAGAACTATAAGCTGCTAGTATGGAACTACAAACTATAAGCTAAAAAAGCCGATCTATAGAAGGAAGAAGGATTCCGCTACCTGCCGGCATCTATAAAACTACAAGTCATGTGACCGATAGAAGATGAAGGAAATGATCCTGTGATCGTGTTACTGGAAACCGAAACTTCCATAGATTTTGTGCTCCCACGCAGAGAATCAGGAGAGCCCAAATCATCAAATACAGGAAGCTTATCTTCCCAGTTAAGATACCGTATAACTTGTCTCATGGTTGGCCTGGCTTTAGGTTTGCGATGAGAGCAAAGAAGACCCAACCCCAGCACCAACTCCATTTCTTTGACCACGAATGCAGAGTTCAGCTTTGGATCAGCTGCATCGATAATTCTACCCATTCGATGGTATTCAATCACTGAATCTATCAGAATGAAGTTGCTAGTTTCAACGGGTTTTCTGCCACAAGCCACTTCAAGAAGCAAAATACCGTATGCATACACATCGGAGCCGGTAGAAGACTGACCGGTGCGTGTCAGTTCAGGTGCAAGATACCCTATCGTGCCAACAATATTTGTGGTGTGCGACATCGTGCCATGATCATACAACCTGGCTAGACCAAAGTCTCCTAGCTGCCCGTTCATTTCTGCATCTATCAAGACATTGCCTGACTTGACATCTCTGTGAATCACCACTTGCTCCCATTCCTCATGCAAATACAAAAGCCCTGCTGCAACGCCTTTAACAATATTCAATCTTTGCTCCCAGCTCAATACAAAGTTGTTTCTCCGACTGAAGAGGAGACCGGCCAGGCTTCCATTTGGGATGAACTCATAAACTAGGAGGAGGTCATTTTTTGTCTTGCACCATCCTTGGAGATTCACCAAGTTCTTGTGCCGTAAACGTCCCAGGCTTTCAATCTCTGCAGTGAATTCTCTCAAACCCTGGATTGAGTTGTGATTGATCTTCTTAACAGCAACTTCATTTCCATTTGTAGGCAATCTACCTTTGTACACTGCGCCAAACCCACCAACTCCGATGATCTCACTCTTTTTAAAACCCTGAGTTGCTGTATAAAGATCTTGATAGCGAAACCTGTGCGGACACTCCAATTCCCAGTCTTCAAGAGCCTCAGATTGCCGCCACTTTATTTTATACACCGTAAGAAAGAACAGTAGTACAAACAGAAGAGTGGTCACACCGCATAAAGATGCGATAATAACAATCACTGAGGGTCGGAAAGACGATGAATTTTTCTCCTGCAGTGCGATAGGAAGCCGAGAAAGATTTAGTAGAGGGGCTTCTCCCTTGGTGGAAAAACTCCATCCCAGTATGTAATGAGAGCTCGCCTTATTTCCAGTAGAGGCGGAGAAACCAACATACATATCCTCCTTAACATAAGTGCTTAGATCTTGTTGGAAGGAAATGAGTGGTTGAATCGGTTTGTCATGGTCCATGGGAGCTATTGTTACGTTAATACGTTTAGTCACACCATTATATTCGACCCAAGCTTGAATAGGTTTACCACTGTCCAACATCAATTCTTCAGATGAATCAAGCCGGTTTACGTCGTCGTTATAAGCAGCTGGTTTTCCTGCTTTTGAATCCACGCTGTTGATGTTGATTCCGACATGATTGCCTACAGAGTCTGTACTCTTGTTGAATCCATTAACTGTGTCGAATTCAACAGCAAAAATATAGTTGGAGGAGAAACCATCGTTTGTAGAGTTGAAAAGACCAAGGTAATGCCCTGCCTCAGCCTCAGGAAGCCGATCGGAGGGAGATAAGGTGAAAGCAAAGCCGAATCCTCCCTCACCTTTGGATGGAGAGATAATCTGAAAGACAAAAGCTGTGCTGAAGGAAGAAGCATTCATAGACGAAGATGAACTTCTGTTAAGCATCCGTACTTTTTCGGAATAAAATGCATGTCCTACAGCATTTTGCGTTTTGTTGGTGAGCCTTAGTAAACCACTAGGCTTGGTAATGGAAACTTTATCAAGTGTGAAGTTTGCTTCACTTCCATTGAATCCATTGAAGAGGAATTCTACATCTTGAGCCTCAGCAACCATACAAAAGAATAAGAACAACAAAACTAAATAGATCGTCGAGGCCATGGAATTTTGAGAGCTAAGAACTTGCAGCTCGAAAATAATTAATTTAAACAAGTATATTGCTAGCTTAAACAAAGAGATGGGACATAAAACCCCCAAGAAGTTTGGCTAGAAAGGCTAAAAAGTTTTCAATTCTATCTTATCTCAAGAGCATGTGGCGTAGCAAGTGCAAGGAATAATAACAAGTCTTATATTTGCTCAAACAAGATGATGCAATGTAAAAACCCCAAAGAAAATTATTCATGGAAAGACTTGAAATTGTCAAAGTCAATCTTAATTAGGACAGGCGAGGTAGTGTAGGAAATGCATAGTGATGCTGAGACCTGTGAAGATACTCTATAAAAAGCTTTACACGGTTGGTTGACTCGCTAATATTACACCTAAGAATATAATGTTGTGGACTTGATGCTTAATTTATTGCCCAGTACGCATGGTTTCTAGATGCCCGTAATTTTGACTTTTTTTTCCCTTTCCTTGCGTACAGGAAAAATCAATCATCCTTTTCAGAGATATGAATCCGAAAAAAACTAGAAGATGTAACTGGTTGATCAAATCTGGATGATTCGATCGAATAACTTGAAACCCCAGGTAATCCAATCCGGGTGTATTGATTTATTTTTTTAAACATATATATATATATATATATTTTCATTTTTTAATAAATTCTAAAAATATATTATTAATTTATAAATACTTAGCCTCACATTTATTTTTGTATGAACTACAACTCATGAATTGTTTCTTAACATTTTAACATATGATAACTATATATATATATACCTAGTTTACGTTTATATGGACTGTTTTATAACTTTTTGACGTGGGATATCTATAATATAATTCTTATACTACTTCATGCTTCATTTATTTTTTATAGCTTATATTCACATAGATTGTTTCTTAACTTTTTAATATAATATAACTATATACTACACTTCATGCCTTAATTTTTTTTTTATAACCTACATTCACATGAATTATTTCAAAAATCTTTTCATGTGAAATATTAAAACATCAAACATAATTTTTTTTTTTTATTTTTTCCGGGTTGATCCGAGTCAACTCGTGTGACTCGAGACCTGGCCACTTTCTTGGGTTAACCCTAAACCGAGTTTAATAAATACGATTATTTCTAGAGTTATGACTAGATAATTGGTTCGCGCCACGCTGTGGGTAAGGTTAATTCTTGCCAATATAAAAAAAGATGCTCATGCGATATCAACGTTTGAAAAGGAATACGAAAAATCTAAGAATTTGGTAACCAAAAAAGGTCACATTAATTTGCTGTTAGAGCAATGACCAGGAAACAAAAAAAACACAATATTATAGGATTAAATAATAAAAAAATAATTCTAAAAAAATCTTGCAAGGTGAAAAAATAACAATAATAAAAAACGTAGGGAAAAAACTCAAGAAGGATCAAATTGTATAAAAAAAATTAAAACCCCATCTTAAATAAAACAAATAGTAATTAAAATAATAGAAACCAAATCTGACATAATAAAAAAATCTATTGGGGATGAAATAAAAAAAAAATCCTTAATTTCACAAAATTTTCAAAATAAAAAAAATTATAATAAAGAGAATAAACAAAAAATCTTAAGGAGAACAAACCTCGGAGGTTGATTTGATTTTTTTAAAGGCCAGCAAGAAAATCGAGTAGGAGAGAGGAGAAAAAAAAATAAAATGCCACATGTGCTAAATCAACAACAATTATACCACACACGCCACTTGTTCATGAAATTAAAAGGGAGATCGAGACGCTTCAACCAATGTCCTCAAAGTAAGATTCTGGTATCAGACAACACCACATGTGTTGTCCAAACCTTCTTGTTTTCAATGATAACAAAGTAATTGAATTATAAGAAAAATATATATATATATATAAAAAAATTATTTAACTTGTTTATTATTGTAATGACTGGCACGTCGTTGTAAAATACCTCTATACCCTAAAACAAAGTTAAATAAATTTGCAAACCAAAGACAAATTAGTAATTTTAATGTGGGAATCACAATAAAATGTGAACTGTTTTAGGATTTGTTATTATATAGGCTTTACATATAAGCCACAACATAAAGTCTTTGTAGGAAATAAATATGTTTATGTGAGCCTATTTGACCGCTAATGCATAGATATTATTCATCGCTTAGCAATCACATGCTTCCCTTTCATCGACTAGCATTGTCGGGCTACGTTTCCTAGCTCGTTGTACAATCATCCTCCTATCTTTGACTTCTAAAAGGTTTTGTAGTTTTTTCTTAGTTTTTTATTTATTTATTTGTGGTCCCAATAGAATCAATTCCTAGCAATAAATTTGATGAGAATGATGTCGTACAGCGTTTGAATTATGATAAATCAAAATTGAATAAGGTTTTGTAGTTTTTTCTTATTTATTTATTTATTTATTTGTGGTCCCAATAGAATCAATTCCTAGCAATAAATTTGATGAGAATGATGTCGTACAGCGTTGAATTATGATAAATCAAAATTGAATTAAGCCTAATTATCTTGAATTTTTTCTTAAAATATTGTATATTTTTTTCTTTAGATTCTCTTTGTTTTGTGTTTTTATTTTTTTTTAAATTCAAATTTTTTATTTATTTTAAATTATTTTTATGTGTTTTTAGATTATTTTAATACATTCATTTTAAAAATAAAAAATATATTATTTTAATATAATTTATACAAAACAATATAAAAACAATCATTACAATAATACTATACTAGCCTTTAATTTAGTATTATTATTATTATTATTATTATATTATTATTATTATTATTATCATGTCAGCATCATTATTAGACGTTGACCTTAACCAAGAAAATGTTGAGCTATTAACAACCCTGAAACGCGTATACACTTTGGGCTAGATCCCAAGGGCCAAGGCTAGGCTTTATATTTGTCATTTTGAAACCATAATATTTCCCTCGGTTCGGGATATAGCAATACACAACTTAGGGTTAGGCCCATTAGTGGACAAAAACCATTTCAAAAATAAATTTGGCATATGCAATACATAATAATAATGAACCCTAACATAGTAAAAAAAAAAAAAAAAAGGGTAAAATAGCACAACCCAAAAATTACTTAGGGTTCTAACATATTGTTTGAATTATATGTTTTGTCTATGATTCTCGTGTTGCACTTAACATGTATAGCAAGTAAGTTGCAGATAACATCTATGATTTGATTAAAAAAACATTTAATGAGAAGATTTTTCCAACCAATAACTCTAAAAAAAATAAAGAAAAAATTCACAATTCAAATAACTAGTTTTTTCCAATCTTAAAACACAATTCACATAACTAACATATAACTTCAGTTATAATTAATATAATTATTCAAATGATCAATATAACGTAACATTTTATTAAAATTAAAATAATTACATATACTTATATTTTTATAATTCTCATAAAATATAAAGCAACTACATCTATAAATCACCTCAGATTGTGGAAAGGTTTGAAGCACCACCCTAACTTATCTAACTCGAGACGAGTCTATAGCATATGTGTAGGGGTCATGATTAATATCACCTCATCTTGTGGATAGGTCTAAGATATTTGTGGACAAACCTACACCACCATCCCAACACATCCAACTCGAGAATAAGTTTGTAGCATCCAAGTAGGTTTAGATAGAGATCTTTAGTCAATGACTCAAGTTATAGTGGCAGTAGTAGTGGTCAAAGCTATAATTAGAGTTTAGTTTAAATTGCAACTCTTTTGTTTTATTTGGAGACAGTTCTTCATATTAAAACTGTAAAGGAGGCCATACTAGCATAGAATGCTATAGGAGGACCGATGCTTGTTTCAGTTGTGCCCAAATAGGTCATAAGATTCACGAGTGCCCTAGGAGTTGGATGTCAGCTTCAAGAGCATCTACTTCAATTCAACCTCCTTTCAGATATCATCAACAAGCTGGTCTGTGGATCATGATGATAGAGATTTTGGTGGTTATGGTTAAAGAGGACGAGGTGCAGGTGATAGAGGCTAGATACAACAAGGCTAAAGGCATGTTAAAATCTTTGCCTTAACTCAATAGAACGTTTAAGTATCCAATATAGTTGTTTCAAGTAATTTTTTTATTTGCTCTTTTGAAACAAAAAGTCTTGTTTGATTAGAGTGCAATTCATTTGTTTGTGTCCTCATATTGTTTTATGATATTAGATAGACAACCAACTCTGGTAGGATCCTTCTTTTTAATCTCCACTCCTTTAGATGAGTTAGCATTATGGAGTATGTGTATATAGATTGTGGAATAGAGATTGAAGATATGATCTTTATGAAAGATTTACATGTCTTGGATATGGTCAATTTAAATGCAATGATATTCATCGTCTCTTTGCGAATCTTGAATCTTGTAACTTTGAGGTTGATGCTGCAAGCATGGATGATATTCAGATAGCATTCCTTTTCCCCATGCTCCCAAAAAACCAAAGTAAAAGGTGATCACATCGAAACTTTGAAAGAACATTCTTAAAGAAGAAAAAAGAAACAAAATCTGAAGATGGAAATGCAACCTGACACTCTATGGTATTGTTAGAATCTAGAATAGCATTTCCCCAGGGAACCAGTCTGAGATTGAGAATGGTCATGAGATCAGTCTCCAGGACCTGAGCTAGAGGGTCTGCTATGAAACTGTTGCAATATGGACACAGAAATTCATAACACAGAGACATTGTGACTTTCTCAGAATTGCGGGAAATTCTCCTGGACCAAACATGAGGATCTGGTGACTTAGGAATACCATACTCAGAAGAATCGGAGGGGGTGACAAACAAGAATAGCAGAGAAGGGAGAACAAGGAAAGAGAGTAATGGAGAAGAAACCGTTTCTTTTTTTATAGTTTAGTACATTGAAGCTTCAATGTCGTGTGGGGTATTTATAGGTGTGGCAAGTGATCAATAATATTTCTGTCCCTGTCAGAAATGGGACACATAATGCCTACCCTTAATGTTCTGTTAGTAGTTGTTGAAACCCATCTAATATTTTTCCTTTTTAACAGCTCTAATGTGGCTTAACTACTCGAGCATAATAATCTGATACCCCTCAAATGGGCTTGATTTATTGAAGCATTAACGACTCATTCGTGGTTTTTAAAAAGTTCTTTGTATGTTTTGATTTCTCCTCTTCATTTTTATCAGCTTTAGTAAAACGGAGACATCAAGCATTCCTTAAGGACCTGCAGGCAGTTGATAGAAAGTTCAGAGTTTTGACATGGGATTAATGTCCGCAAATACTTTAGCCACCGACCAACCTGATATTCTATCATTTAAGGTAAGAGCCTCACCAAATCATTTGATGAAATCAACAATGGAATGTCGTGCTAAGCAAACTAGAGATGAGCAAATGATCAACATTTAAGTGTCCCCTTTTGCATTCAATGGCTGGTGGTGATGCCATGAAAGTGATTTCATCCATTGAGTTTATGGTATGTCAAGCCATTCTTAATGGTTCAGCACAAGTTAGAGATTGAAAAAGTGAATGGTCTTCAAGTCTTCATGAGTTTACCATAATAACCAAGTACATTTACTCTCCTGTCAATCCCAGACAGGAAACGATAGAGACAGGGAGAATGTGAGAAACAGTGGTGTCTGTCTCCCTCAGCTCTGCTACGAGGAAAGTGGGAGCAGTGGAAGGTAAGAAAGAGAAAGGAAAATGGAGGCTGGGTTGGATAAGGACGGAAGGATTCATTTGCAATTTTTCCCTGGGAGAGAATGTAAAGAGAGCAGAAATCAGCGGCAAGCATTGCTGCTTTGAGTGGGGAGTGACCAGTCCGTGGTCTACATGAGTGATAAATACGGTTGTAACTTGTAGGGTGAAAGACAAGTAGTCGTTTGCTTCAGTTGTTAAGACTTGATCAACTTCAAAACCAGTCAGATAGAATTGATCAAAGCACACGATATTCAAAAAATCCTTAGAAGTCAGAACACAGACAACAGCACATTCCATGGTACCTACCCGCTTGTTGTGTTAGAAAACAGACCCGTCGCCAGCATAACTATATGCACATTGAAGTCACAGTCGAAAGCTCTTCCAAAATCCATAATAAAAAGTATGTTTGGTACCGCACTGTATGCATAAATGATAAACCAGTGCCTCGCTCCAACCCAGAGGCCAGCTCCTCAGCGGCTTTTCCCTATCATTTGTTATTTTATTTTATTTTATATATTTAATTAAGAAAACTCGAGAAATGTAGGCGACAGAATTCATTTGTCAACATTCCCCAGCTCAAGCAAATTCTCGTTTATTTTATCCACCCCTTCCCCCCCCTTATCTTCTTATTTTTTTAATTAATATAGATGTCCGGATCAATTTGTGCATACATTGATTAATTTTACGGTCTTAAGATTAACGATCATATATAAATATTTAGTGACTATCATATTATTTAATAACAGGGTTCAAAACTTGAGATCATAAGGAAGTAAATCTTTTAATTCTAAGCTTTTATTATTGGACCACCTACTAGATAATAAAAAAAAAAAAATCTTTTATCAGCTTTATTCATAGTCTTTTCCTTGATCTTCTCTTTTATTTTGGTTTAAAATTTCTTACTTTTAACTCAGAATTGGGATTTTAGGGTAAAATTTATTTTTATCCTTATAGATTCAATAATTTTACACCTTGACCACTATAATTTAAAAGTTTTTTATAAAAACTATCTAGTGGGTGACCAAGTGGTATGAGTTTGGGATCAAGGGGTTTGCTCCCTCTTTAATCTTAGGTTAAGCCCTGAACTTGTTAATATTGATGGTTATTAGAGACTTACCTAATTGTTAACTTCATGGCTCATGAGGATTAGTCAAGGTGCTCGCAAACTGGCCCAAACACCCCACGTGAATTAAAAAAAAAGTTTTCTATAGTTTAAATATCATCCCTAATCGTTTAAATAGCTCGAAAAGAAAGCTCACTTCTATCATCTCACTTGTACTTTTTCTTAATTATTTTTTTTATCATATAAAGTGAATAAAACTTGAAATATTTACCAGGACAGAACAACCATAGGACTTGATAGCACAGGCATGTATCGTGTTGAAGAAGATTTAATGAGGACCATGCTGCAAAATGTTGCAGTGATAATTAAAATAAACTCAGAGAAGAAACTTATTGCGATAAAAATTACAATTAAATCCTGAGGTTGACTATGCTGATGAGAGACTTGTTGAGGAGCACGCGTGTCGTAGTTCATTTACAATTAAATCAGCAGAAGCTGGGCATAGTGTTTCCTAATAGATAGATGCATTAAGCTTTTCACTGTAATGGATATCATATGATTGCGATGAGGATATGAACATGAAAAGCAAGGAAATGATGAGAACAATGGAGGATAATATCCTGAAATTTATTCCACAGGAACCCTAGTTTTTTGAGAGGAAGGCCTGCCATGTTAATGTAAGAACCATGACAAAGGAATCTAACTTCCATCCATTTTGGAAACAACTTTCTTGTACTTCGATACAGAAATTAGCTGGATGAACTTTATGAAGCTCAATGTCTGACCCATTTAAGAAGATGACAAATTTGTGGTGACACCAGGAACATGTAAATTATCCTCTAATATGACTGCCAAATCCTGGAAATTGTTCCTTTCAACATTAAGTCTATCCGTAAGAAAAAGATGTTTAAGGTAAAGTGATTCCAACCTGGAATCACGTTAAGTATTTAATCATTGGTGCTGGCGTTGTGTGAATGCGACCGAAAACTTCAGAAAATATTTGCTGCCACTAATGATGAATTTTTGGAAGCAAGGTTTACACAGATCATTTTCTTGATCTATAATTATGTTACAGAAATAAGCAGTAGAGTTTGAAAACGGTATAATTTTAGAATGACATAATCACGGTATGAGATTATAAAGCTTGGAGCTGAAGCTGTATTTCAGCGGGAAGCTGATTCCCTTTTCTAATTCTATAATCATCTTCAGAGTCCTGCAGGGCTTTTAGGACAAGTTCGAGGGGTTGGCAGGCCAAGTTTAAGGCAGCTAACACTCCTAAATGCCCCTCTAGGCCTAAATTTGCACTATCGGAATAAAAGGATTGAGTAAATTGATTGAATAATGGACACTAACACCATCAGATTTATAACATCTTATCCCAATTTCTCCCCTTTACACTGGAAATTACTGTGGTCAGGCCATCCGTGTCAATGCTGGTTTTGGAGCTCCCAATCAGAATGATTGCCAAAGCCAGATTAATGTGACATAAAAAGAGCCAACAGTCCAACATTGCAAAACTCAGGCATTGAAAACTGCAACATTTCAATAGCACCATTAAGTATAAGCTAGGAAAGTGTTCGCATATTAATACCACAGTCAGCTAGCCAAAATGCACTAGAATTCTCTTTATTGGTGCCAGAGATGTCATGTTCTTAGCTTCACCTCGGTAGCAAACTGGATGGATAGGATTTTCCTCCTTACTTGAGCTGACATTATTCTGTGGAAGTGATTTGCAGGCATTTGGTATGACATTGCTTTTGTATGCATGCAGATGTAGTGGTAAATTTTTTCATAGTCCTGCATTGAAAGCACGGTTATCACCAGCACACGAGAAAAGACGATAGAAACCAAGGATTAGGGACTAACATTTCCTAGTTGTTTGCTATCCACGACAACCCAAGGCACAAACGTCTGAGGCGGGCTAAGATGTGCAGTTTCAAAACCATATAGAGCTTGAAGCTTGCATATGAATTTTGGTTCAAATGTTAAGCTATAATCAAAGCAAAAGAACAATTGATAGTGTCGAATTACGGAATACTATAGAAGAAATGTTAGAACTGGGAAATCAGAAAGTTAAAA